>NC_073381.1:62477934-62672934 GCF_028641065.1 Leucoraja erinaceus
CCTTCACTTGATATATAAATACACTTGATATATAAATACAAATGTAAGATAAAAAAATATTGTTTAAGTCAATGATTAATACTGTGTTTGTTATAAAAAATAGTTAAATAGATATAATAATTACAATGCAGTTAATATTCCGTTCTATAATCATGTTTTCAGAAACACTTTATAACAATGTTTATGTATCTGTTCAGGAGATTAAAATATTGAAACCTACATTTCGCACATCATATGTTTTCTTTCCCACTTCTTCCCTTGAAGACATATCTTCCTTGCTCAGGCATTTCCATGACAATTAAATTTTCTCTTATATCTTGACTTCAAATGCTAGGGGCATATCTCAGTATGGAAAGGGGAGAGGGATGCTGAGTTTCAAATTAAAATTTGTCTTTTACTCATCTGATGTCGGGCAGCATTAATATGGGTTTGAAGGATAGAAAATCTGAGGGATTTTCTCCTTTATCAAGGTGCGCTGTGGTAGATCTATAACCACCTTGGCCATGATCAATTAAATCAGCACATACTACATCTAATATGGCAGCTTAATAATGTTTCCATTCCATGTAAACATGTAAAAATATAAGAAAGATAATTTGCTTGATGCAAAATGTTCAAGGTGATAGAATTAGAGTTTAAGTTTGCTTAAGTGAACATGATTATTATTATTTGACTCAAATCTAATCTATGTTTGAGTTGGCACTTCTCTAGGAACTAAATTACCACGGAGTAGTTATAACTTAAATCTAAATAAAAAACATTCTAGAGCTCAGGGTTTTATAGATTTTTTTTTAGAAATAGCGGCCAACACTGTCAAGGCTGCAAGTGATGTTGCAATATATCAAACTGATGTTACAACTGGTCCATCTGGACCCTCTGTGGAGATGTTAGTTTGTGCACCAGACAATGGCCCATCCAGCTGTTTCAGCTGAGGAGATGAATATGCCAGCTTCGAGTTTATCTTAGTAAGCAGTATTGTTGTAGGGCCACCTGAACCCAAAACACTCTGACTGAATCCCTCCAACAGGCATCTATCATACTTACCTTCCCTATAGGGAATTCACTCAGAGTATGTAATTATTTGCCACACATAACACACGACAAGAAACCATCACATGTAGCACCCACATGAGACATAAAATAAAAAATCTATCTTTGTCAATGGAAATTGTTGCAGCTATTGCGGAAAAAAAACTGCTGCAGAGAAATGGATGGATAATTAGGAACAAGGAATTGCAGATGCTGGTTTACAAAAAAAAAGGACACAAAAAGCTGGAGTAACTCAACTGGTTAGGCAGCATGTCTGGAGAACATGGATAGGTGACATTTTCAGTTGGGACACATTTAAACTGATTTTGGTGGGACGAGGGGGGGGGGGGGGTGTTAGAGTGGAAAGCTGAAAGAGGAGGGGCAGGACAAAGTTAGACAAGTAATAGGTGAATACAGATGAGGGCAGGTTTGGATAGGCAGATGATTGGACAAAGGACAGAGATGACAGAGATGAAGGATAAAAGAGTTGTACATTTGTGAAGCCAGAAGAAGGTATGTAAGTGATAGGGGAGGGAGAGGGGGAGAAATGGGTGCGAGTCCGGATGGAGAACAGGGATGGGGTGAGGGGGGAAGAAGGGGAATAAGAAGGGTGCATTGGGTTGCTAAGGTTACACACAAACTAGAGCAAGAGAGCCTCACTTAACATTGACTTCTCCAATTTTATGTAATTTACCATAACCTCCTGCCTGTCTTCTTTCCCCCTTTTATACCCCCCCCCCCACCACCACCACCAATACCCACCCTCTGCCCCCTCCTCTCCCACCTCCAAACTAGAGATAAAGGTGATTTTAAAAAATGGTGTTTGCCAAGATGGTTCCTGATCCATTGAATTCCTCCAACACTTTTTTGCTCAATATTCCACCATCTGCAGGTCCTTCTGTCTCCCTATTCAGCATTTGTGTTACAAAGTCTGTTTGGAAATGTGTTTAATTATCACCACTATTAAATTAACAGATACGTGTGCGATACTGAGTGTAATTCCAGCTAATGACTGAGCAAATTCCATGTCAGGATGGAAATTATAATTATTAAGAATGATATTTACAGCTAACAGTTAATGGAGAAACCAAAACAATCTTGGCTTTTCGTTGTTAATGAGGAAACTGTAATTGCAGTTAAAAAAAACTGCCATTTGGTAACACCCATAGGAATAACAAACTTCAGGATGAATAAAATTTTGCTCTGAGTTTATCTCCTCGTAAAAAAATATTCCATCACATGTAGAGCTGATATTGCTTCAATGTTTACTTCTTTCCTAAATAGATTGCATCCTTGAGCTTTCAATACCTTGTAGGCTGATAATTCATCTAAGTGCTGATTACCAAACTGTGATGGGAACTATTCCACCATTGAATGTAGTTATATCATCTGGTACTTCTGAGCTTGGCACTATTTCATGTGCAGTGAAACCAGGTTTTAGTGAGAATGAAAACCATGTATAGCCGCTGGTGCTGCCCTCTGCATCCTTCTTGGAGTTGCTATGCGGTGAAAATCAAAAGCACAAAGCCTCCAGATAGGCAGAATCCACATGGTCATTTTGGTAAGACACTCTACTACCACTCTGGAAGGCAGTTGAGGAGATGGCCGCATAGGTTGTGCAGGGGCGGCATTGTGATGTGGCGGAAGAGTTGCTACCTAATAGAGTCAGAGACCTGGGTTCGATCCTGACAATGTGTGCTGACTGTACGGAGTTTGTACGTTCTCCCCGTGACCTGCATGGGTTTTCTCCCCCACACTCCAAAGAAGTACAGGTTTGTAGGTTTATTAGCTTAGTATAATTGTAAATTGTCCCTAGCGTGCAGCGTTTGTTTGCAGAGATTGCTGGGCGTCGCGGAATCGGTAGGCCAAGGGGCTTGTTTATGCGTTGTATCTCTAAACTAAACTCAACTAAACCCTTGGGATTCCTTTCCATCCTCTATATGTGGACAGTCGCCTTTTCGGAGATTCATCCTTTGTTTAAGTTTTTAGTCTTCTTCCTTCTGATCAAGCTTGAAGTTTAATAACACAATACCCTGCTCATTCAAGTAATAGGAAAATGATCGTATATTATTCTTGACATTCTTCTTGTGACTGCTTTAGGTCAGGAGTGCAAGATGCACCATAATGGATGAGGCTGTTATTTGAATTTTAAATAATCTTTACTGTTAAAGAAGATGGCAATCATCAGCTCTTATAGTGAGTGTACTGTCAGAGAGTTAATAGTCCACATGTTATTGAACCAGCGAATTTCCTGACAATGTAGCTGGTATTATTATTATTAACTAAATCATTAACTACCACCCCCCTCCCCCCCAAAGATTGGGAAAAGGGACACAATTGTGTGACTACCATTAGTGCAATTTTCCAGAAAACAATAAATTTCAGGACTTGAATTGGTAAAAGGAAAATGCTATCAATAAGCCATCATCTTATTTGTGAAAAACAGCACAAGCCACACAATTTAAAAGCTGCCAGTTTCTAACAGTAGGGAATCAGGTGCTGAGCAGCTGTGAAAAAAAAACATATAAGGCTGTGATTATCTTATTATCCACTTTTGTCACATTATCTCATTAGTAGCACAGATAAGATAAGTGATGTTCTTCTGTCAGGAAGTAGGAAACAATATGCCACCGATTTCCCATCACACATCAGCACTGTTGCAAATGATGGTTTTCTCCTCATAATTTTAAGTGAAAACTACTCAGCCAGGAATGATTGTGTTGTGGGAGTGAAATTACAACCTACCAGACATTAGTATAAGAAACCCCATTAACAGAGAATTAGAAGGATGGATATGTTGAAAGCCTAATTCTCGCATTGCACTACAGGGAAATGGCTCAAAACAATATTGCCTCGACATACAGAAACATTCTCTGTGGGTTCCTTCTGAAAATGTCGTTCACCGTAACATTGTGCGGCATTCAATATTGTTAGCATATAGTGTAGTACATGAATAAAGTAATTATAGCATGGTTGTTGCGATTGCTTCCACTATCAAGTAAAGGAAAGAGAGTTGTTAAAAACATATATTTTTAAATATGTAACTACATTTTTATACATGGGAAATCATGGGTACTTTGATATTCAAAGTGTGTAGAAAAATGAAAATAATGCATGATAGAGGCACTTATGGCTATATCCTGGTTTGGAAACAGCATTATAACCCAAGTACTGACTGTGAGATTTGTATCATTATGTATGAATTCTTAACATTATCTTCTGAGCTTTCTTCCCTTGCACTTTTAAGGTAGATGTGAAATGGCCTTAAATTGGTGGGGTGACGAGTCCACTAAAATAGCAGAAGGGAATTATCCAAATGATAATTTCAAAAGTTTTTTTTGTGATTATAGAGGAGAGTTACTGGAATGGTTCCAGAGATGAGGGACTTCCATTATGATTTGAGGATAGAACAGAATAGAGAAGGTTAAAAAGGGATTTAATATTATATTCAGAATACTGACTTCAAAGCTGGTAACTTATAAGGTGCAGATTCAATTTTTTTGTCAAAAGAACATTGGCACAAAAGCAAAGCTGGTAGAGACCCTGGTTCAATCCTAACCTTGGGTGCTGTTAATGTGGGGTTTGCACGTCCTCCTCTGACTGGGTGAGTTTTCTCTGGATATTCTGGTATCCTCGCACACCCCAAAGACAGATAAGCTTGTAATTGGCCTCTGTAAATTGCCCCTAAGGTGCAGGGAAAGGATGTCAAACATAGAACTACTGTTAACGAGTGATCAGTATGGACTCAATGAGCTGAAGGGCCTTTTTCCATGCTCTACGTTTAAACTTAAGCTAAACTAAACCAAAGGGAAGAGCTGGAAATCATTGTCAGAGATTGGAAACAGATTCATAAGTCACTATTGAATGTGAACTAGATAATTAATTGAAAAGAAAACAGAATTTTTTTGACGCAAAAATGCTGAATTGTACAGATCTTCCTGGGTTAGGGCAGGTTTCCATTCCTGAGAAATGTTCATAACCCAAATAGTTTGCAAATTGGAAATGTGACTATGAACTAAGTACCCACATGGCAGAAAATGTCTGCAAATGTAAGTTTCCCATAGAGATAGTCTAGTGAGCCACTTTAAATCTGGTTTTGATATTCTTAAGAATAAAACTAATATTAACAACTTTAGCCCCCAAATCCAACTCAAGCTAATAATTGGCTTCATGCAAGGAAGCAGATAGTGTTGTTGGAAGGTTGCTTTTTAGGCTGGAGGTCCAGTGGTGTGTCTCAGGATTTGTTGTTGAGCCCATTGCTGCTTGTCATCTATATCAATGATTTGGATCAGCATGTACATGTCATTATTAGCAAGTTTGCAGATTACATAAACATGGGTAACATTGCAGGTAGTGAAGATGGTTGTCAAAAATTGCAGCAGCCGCTGATCATTTAGCCAGGTGGGCTAAGGAATGCTTGATGGAATTTAATACAGAGAAATGTGAGGTGTTGTATTTTGGAAAGTCGAATATTGGTACGACCGACACAGTGAATGGAAGGGCTCTGGGGAGTGTTGTAAAGCAGAGGGATCTAGGAATGCAGGTATCTAGTTCCTTGAAATTGACATCAATTTCAAATTGTCAAAAAGGCTTTTGGCACATTGGCCTTTATCAGTCAAAGTATTGAATATAGAAGTTGGGAGGTCATGTTGCACTTATATAAGATGAGGCCACATTTAAAGTCTTGTGTGCAATTTTGCACGCCATGTTATAGGAAAGATGTTGCCAATTTGGAAAGGATGCTGAGAAGATTTACTAGTAATTTGCCAGGACTCGAGGGTCTGAGCTCTAGTGAGAGGTTGAGAAAGCTAGGAGTCTATTCCTTGGTGTACAGGATGATGAGAGGTGATCTTATGGAGGTTTACAAAATCATGTTTACAATAACATAACCCAGCTGCACTAGTCCCACCTGCCAGCATTTGGCCCATATCCCTGCAAACCTGTCCAATCCATGTACCTGTCTAACTGCTTCTTAAACTTTGGGATAGTCCCTGCCTCAACTACCTTCTCTGGCAGCTAGTTTGATACATCTTTTCCCACCACCCTTCCTGGTGTGTGCACCAAAATCCTTACCCTTCAGACTGCTCTATCTACCGGAAATCTTTTGCCCAACGCATCACCTTCACGCTCCCCTCCCTTAAACTGTCTCAGTCTCCTCGCCAAGGTGCTCTCGATGTTTACCCTCCTACCATCCCCTACTCCGAAACACGAGATTCTCCAGCGGTGACTCAACAACGTACCTCGGTCCAATCTATTCAAATCGTTTGTTATTCAAGGGAGATGCTAAATTCAATTCTGTTACACTGACAATTATTTTCACGGTGTGTCATTACTCGAGATTTGTGTTAATCATTGAGTTCCCTATTTAAGTTCTGATGTATGTCTCTGTATTTGTTCAATCTTTGACATTTTTTCCTATGCTGAGCTTTGAACTATTGTTTATCAGGAATCCATTATCTTCTAAAATCTTTCTGAGTTTAACTTACTATTGTTTCTTCTCTGTGCTTGGGTCTACTCATCTCTTGATATCATGACACACCAATTGAAGTGAAAAAATAGACCTATTTTTTGAACATCATCATAAGATCATGTGATAGTAGAATTAGGCCATTCAGCCCATCCAGTCTACCCCGCCGTTTAATCGTGGCTGATCTATCTCACCCTCCTAACCATATTCTTCAGCCTTCTCCCCAAAACCTCTGACACCGGTACTAATCTAGAATCTATCTATCTCTGCCTTAAATATATCAACTGACTTGACTTCCACAGCCTTCAGTGGCAAAGAATTCCACAGATTCATCACCCACTGATTAAAGAAATTCCTCCTCATCTTCTTAAAATAATGTCCTTTAATTCTGAGGCTATGACCTCTAGTCCTAAACTTACCTACAAGTGGAAACATCCTTTCCACATCCACTCTATCGAAGCCTTTCACTATTCAAGAGAGTTCAAAAGTTCAAGAGACCTTTATTGTCACATGCACCAGTTGGTACAGTGAGATTGAGTTACCATACAGCCATACGAATAAAAAGGACACAATACACGATAGAATTTAACATGAACATCCGCACACAGCAGAATCAACATTTCCCACTGTGAGGGAAGGCAATAAAGTTCAGTCATCTTCCACTTTGTTCACCCCTGGTCGGGGCCTTTGGGCCCTCTGCAGTCACCGCTACAGGCGGCCCGATGTTCAGGTCCTCTCGCTGAGATGATGGAACTCCGACGTCGGAACAGAGAACACTCTCAGTGGCTTGGAGTTTCCGAATCGGCCACTTCCTACCGGAGACCGTGGCTCCCCAAAGTCCACAGGCCGAGCTGGACGGAGCTCCAACACTGCCGATCCTCGGCTAAGATCCCAGGCTCCGTGATGTTAAAAGTCAGCACCGCCCAGGGCTGGAAGCCCCACAAACCACAGCTCCACGATGTTCAAGTCAGCAGACCCAACACTCCGGAGCCTCAACACGGCGATCCCTGGTAAGGCATCGCCCACTCCGCGATGGAATCCAGTGCTGTGCCACCGCTGAAGCTCTGGCCCGTCTCAGGCAGGAAAGGCAATGCCAATCCAGATAGTAGGCCGCGAGGGGGGTGAGGGGGCAAAGATGCGACTCAGAGAATTGGCGCATCCCGACCAGGTAGTGACTGGCAAACAGTTTCCCCCTGCCCCTCCCCACCTCCCCCACATAAAAAAAATACTAAGAAACCTCCAGGAACATACTTTTAAAGATTAAAAATAACAAAAAGGATGAAAGGACGAACAGATTGCTGGCGAGGCTGCCGCGCGCGGCGTGGCTCCACCCGATGACATTGAGTACCATTCTGCACGTTTCAATGAGGTTCCCCTTCATTCTTCATGAAAGTGCTGACACAAGTAACAGCAGATGCTAAAAATAGTCTGTTGGAACAATTCAATGGGTCAGGTGGCATCTGTGGAGGGAGATTGACAGGCATTGCCGTCAGTCCATTTCCCTCCACAGAAGCTGTAATCACAACAGTTTCATTAGCATTTTGTTTTTTGTTCATAAAAGTGCCTCCATTTTCTTTTGTTCCATGCCTGGAAATCATTTTTTTCCAGAAAGGAAAATGATCGTGTCAGATTCCACACAAAATCACATCACTGTGGTCTTGACTTGCTGTTGTGCTTCTAACACAACATGCACATCAGGTATGCAATGAATAATATCACTTCAGCCTGTAACGCTTCTTTTGAAGTATGGCAGAGCATTTAGCACTAGTTTCAAAGGGGTGGCACAGTGGTGCAGCGGTAGAGTTGCTTCCTTACAGTGCGAGTAGACCCTAGTTCAATCCAGACTACGAATGCTGTGTGTACAGAGTTTGTACATTCTCCCCGTGACCGCATGGGTTTTCTCTGAGATCTTTGAATTTCTCCCACATTCCAAAGATGTACATGTTGGTTGGTTCATTGGCTTGGCGTATGTGTAAATTGCCCCTAGTGTGTGTGTGTGTAGGCTAGTGTTAACGTGCGGGGATCGCTGGTCAGTGTAGACTCAGTGGGTCAAAGGGCCTGTTTCTGCGCTGTATCTCTAAACTAAATTAAAGTATCCATGACTGGGTACCATCATAGTTCCTGCTCTCTCTCATCACTAACTCTTTCATCACTAATCTCACTCCAATTTTATTTCACATTTTTGCTATGACATGGAAAGAAGACAATTTATCCATGGGGTTCACACCAGTCCTCAGGGCAACTATTGACACATGTCCCTGTAATCTATTCTATCACACAGACCACTCATCTCCTGATTATCCAATGCTCATCTGTATTTGGAACATTTACAGTAACCAATTAACCAGCCAAACAATCAACCAATTTCCTTTCCTTGGAATGTGGGAGGTAAACCAGGGCACCCGAGGGAAACCCGAGTGGTTACAGCAAGAACATGTGTACACCTCACAGACAGCACAGAAGGGTAGGATCAAATATACACTACCAGAGCTGTAAGGAAGAATCATGGACTACTAGGCCACTTTGCCACCCAGTCAATCAGAATATGCCCAGATATTCTGATTTCTTTCTTCCATCTCCCAATTAGTCACCATGGTTCCAAATGGGGTGGCACAGTGATGCAGCAGTAGAGCTGCTGTCTTACAGTGCCAGAGACCCGGGTTCGATCCTGACTACAGGTGCTGACTGTATGGAGTTAGTTAGTTCTCCCCGTGACCGCGTGGGTTTTCCCCATGTGCTCAGGTTTCCTACCACACTCGATAGCCCTACAGGTTTGCAGGTTAATTGGCTTTTATAAAAAATGTCACAGTGTGTCCGTTAGTGCTAGCGTACAGGGATTGCTTGTTGAAGTGGACTGAAAGACCTGTTTCCGCGCTGTATCTCTAAACTAAAACTAAACTAAACTAAATAAGCCCTTTTGTGTGGAGAGATTTTCTGAATATCTGCCTCTTGGTCGCTTTGCTGTCTGTGACACGAGACTGACGGTGGCTGTAGGTGTGTGATCAAGGCAGCTACTATGAAATAACTTGCTGTGAGAGCCACCGAGGCTGCCAACAAAATAATAAACAAGAGATGGATATCACCACTGGACACCAAGATTCAGCAAACCCCTGATACTCACACCACCAAAATGATTAGTTTTAATCCATTGGACTAATCCTCCCCACAATATAAAAGTCAATTACATCTTCCACGTTTTCTTCATGGTTTTGGCAGCTTGTCTCAAGAAAAGAAAAAAGGCAGAACACAGTTGGGAAAAAAAAAATCTAAGTTCCTTCAGGCCAGCCATGAAGTGCCATCCCATCACTGTCACAAACTTTATGGGGCAGAATCTAATATCTATTAAACATATAGTGTACTCAGCATCTTTGCAATAAAACATTAAATAGTTCCAGTCTAAAAATTCTCCACATATATATTATTTAAGACATAATAAAGCAAAACCAATAAAGTTCCACAATGGGCCTTTTAGTTCCCTGAAGCAACATAAAATAGGATCATAGTTAGGCCATTTCTGTATCATTTTGCACTATATTACATTTCTGCTACATTTCGCAAATATGAGCAACAGATTTTTCAAAGCTCTCTTTGGCCTTTTAAAATGTTATAGTTATTGTTCTGCTTTTAGTTTGGACTGAAATATTTTCCAAGACTTGCTTGTGATGCCCAGAACAATTTTGCCTCTAACTTCACAGAAGGATATGGAATGGGGTTGGTTATAATGGAGAGAGATCTCGATTCTGATTTTGAAATGGCTTATTATGCAGATCTTTGCAGTGTTCATTTTTGTCATGTAAGTACCTTAAATATCTATGCCAATTGGGGTGCTGTAACCTTAACTGGACTCCCAAGACAATTTAACCAGGGAGTTATTTGATGCCTGCCCATCTCCCCCATAAGCCTCCTACCCAATACAATCCAATTTCCTCTCAACACTGGCCATCTCTCTGTCTGGTTAATGTCTAACATTTATTCTTTAGGATAGTGGAGGATAACTTGTAGTTTCAGCAAAGAACAATAACCAAACAAAAATATTTTATTGCTTAAAAAATCTAACAAAATTATTTGTGCAAAGTATCATTCCTTTCAATGGTTTTCCTGACAGAGAGAGACAAGTTACAACACATTCTATAGTATCAGCAATGCAGGGAACAATTAATGTCATGTAGCAGTTCTAAAGATGGAACCAACTCCAGGTCCACCGCCGATTTTCCCAAATCCTTGGTTCCAGGATTATCCATTTTGTCAGACCAACAGAGGTCAGGGCAACTGAGAGGAGTCCAATGATACCGGAACGGTCCGTTTAGGTCACCGAGGAGCTGAGATACCCTCACAAAGTCAGTGTTTCGTCTATGGGAACAGATCTGCCTGCTCTGGCCAGGCTGGAGTTCCAGATCCCGGACATCCTTGATCCAGGGCAAATTCGACTCACTGATCGACGCAGAAGGTCAAGATCGGCCACCTCACACATCCTAGGCGCCACATTTTAGGGGGAACTTCAGGGGGGGTTTAGATTGAGTGTCCTCTTGTAATTTTGTCTGGATTAAAGGAGGTGCCGGACCATCAGTTGTCAGAAAATCTTCTCACCTTTACTCCAATCTTCATCAAGGAACCTAGATGGCAAATGGGGAAGCATCCCTTTCTAGAAAAGGGGGTATTAGCCTGGAAATATTCCCCTTGGAAAACAACAGATCTTTGCTCAATTATACACCTGCTCTTTAACTAACTGTACAGTATATAAGGACATGCATTCAAATTCAATGGATGTAGATGTGAAACCGATCAGCAAATATCTCATGGAAGAACAATTGACTTCACAGATGAATGGCCTGATGTTGCTACATTCCCTACCTGCCCAGATGCCTACCATCTTGCATTGAATGTTGACCCACTTTGAGAAGTGGCATGTTCAGAATCACTAATGCCCCTGTTTTTTTTTTAATTTATTTAACAATCAATAAAAAGGAAAATGAACTGCTCATTTTAACTTGCCACCTAGCTTTTATTCACACCGGGACTTAAATGTTCCACAACTAGTTTCAAATACTGCTCCTCTAATCAGTATTTGTAGACTTAACTGGAACTTTCAAAAGAATATGAAGGAACATGGCCATAATATTGACATGGTAAGTGACTATAATTTTATCACTGGGTGTATATGTCTGTGAAATTTGACATTACAAAGTAATTCACATGGCATTTAATCCAAATACATTTCACTGGCGGCACAGGGGCGCAGTGGTAGAGTTACTACCTCACAGCACTAGAGATCTGGGTTCGATCCTGACCACGGGTGCTATCCGTATGGAGTTTGTACATTCTCTTTGTGACCTGCGTGGCTTTTTTCCGGGATCTCCGGTTTCCTTCCACGCTCCAAACATGTACAGGTTTGTAGGTTAATTGGTTTGGTATAAATGTAATTTGTCCCCAGTGTGTGTAGGATGCTGTTAGTGTGCGGGGATTGCTGGTCGGCGCAGACTCGGTGAGTCGAAGGGCCTGTTTCCGCATCTGTAAACTAAACTAAGCTAAATTTGAGATACTCCACAGAAGCCTCTGTGATCAGTGAGTCAACTTTCGATGAAATCTCAGACCTCCAATAATCATTTGAACCATACATAACGGCTTAATGAGATTGGTAGTAACACATCTTTGAATTAGCTATCCAGAAACTTGAATGTAAACTGCATACCAATGTTTTGCTTCCTTTAATACATCTTTTGTTTATTTTTCCTTTGTATAATCATATATGGGCATTGTATTAAAGTTACTTTAAGCTCATTGCCTAGTTTCAAGAATGACAAAAGTGGGCAATCTTCAGCCCATAAGCTTTTTTTCTTTCCAAGCACCATTTGTTGGGCAGTACATTCATCAGCACTATTTGTAATTTATTTCCTTACAAATTGTGATTAATTCTCAATAAGAAATTGCCTTGCATGTAGAATCGATACACTGTGTGACTGTAGATAAATGGACAAATGTGTGATCAGCACTAATCTTAATACACTGTCTGCCTTAAGTTGTATTAATATCTGCCAATAAAACAACTTCAGCATGTACAATCAATGCATTTTTAAGTTCAAACACCTAAGTCTGCAGAATTTGGAGAAAGTGTAGCACTCTAGCAGTACAAGGCACTGACAAGTAGCAAAATCAAACACTTAATGGGCTCAATACTGCCCAGTCTTACAGAATGTACTGGCCATTAGAAGATAAGCCTGTTGAAATACTTGTAAAAGATTAATATTCTTACATTTAAGTGCTTTTTAATGCATGCATTGGTGTAACAACAATTCTGTAAGAATCTATTAGTCAACAAAAACACATAAAGGTGCTGTGCGAATAATTTATAGTAACATTACTTGGGTGGAGTTCCAGATTTTGAATTAAACATTAATGCTGTTTACTTCAGTCACCCACATCTTATAAATTATTTAAACCTGATTTGAGTTTACATTTGATATTTGGAGTTTGAATATAATTACAATTCTACAAATGCAGAGTATTTGCAAATAAAGAGCACTCTATTTGAAACAAGAACTACTCAAATGAATTATATAAAGTCGATAAGCAGTTGTGTTAACCACAATCTTTCTTCGGGATACAGTATGGAAACAGACCCTTCAGCCAACTAAGTTCACAACCACAATCAATCATCCATTCACATTAGTTCTATGTTATCCCACTTTCCCATACATCCGTATACACTTGGGCAATTTATAGAGGCCATTTCACCCACTAACCCGCCATCTTTGGGATGTGGGAGGAAACTGGAACACCCATGCAGTCATAGGTAGAACATGCAAACTCCACACAGGCAGTACCGGAGGCAGGATCGAACCTCGTCTCTGGTCTCTACCAGCTGTACCACTGCGTTGCACTAAACAATTAAAATATTTGTAACAGGCCTGAGCATTAATGATGGACTGGGGAAACCATCATTCTTGATTGATATGGATCCTAGCTGAGGTGGGCTCAAGCTCTGTTATGATTTCTACAGACGGAATAATTCCACTCTCTTCCCAACCTCAATCTCTTACAGAATCACAACCCAATAAAAGTTGCAGTTTTCAAAAGATAAATTTGTTACCAAAAAGATTTTCTCAAGTTAAATATATTAAGTACAGTGATTATAGAATTTTTGAATCATAATGTAGATGGTCGACAGCTTCAAGTTCATCGACATCCGTAGCACAAGCAACCTAACCTAATCCCTTCAAGCTGATACTTAGAAAGCACATCAACATATTTAGTTTAGAGATACAGTGCGGAAACAGACCCTTCGGCCCACCGAGTCAGCACCGACCAGTGATCCCCGCACATTAACACTATCCTACACACACCAGGGACAATTTACACATACACCAACCCAATTAACCTACAAACCTAGTGTTTAAGACATATCTTGAAGAGATATCCGTCTGAAGAAGGGTTTCGGCCCGAAACGTTGCCTATTTCCTTCGCTCCATAGATGCTGCTGCACCCGCTGAGTTTCTCCAGCTTTTTTGTGTAACCTAACCTACAAACCTATATGTCTTTGGAGTGTAGAAAGACCCACGTGGTCACGGGGAGAACGTACAAACTCCGTACAGGCAGCACCTGTAGTGGGAACTGAACCCGGATCTTCGGCGCTGCAAGCACTGTAAGGCAGCAACTCTATCGCTGCGCCACCATGGCCATCCATGAGGATTATCCATGAGGATTATCTTGAACAACTACAGATGCAAAACAAAAATTATTCTGATGGATGCTTCTCAGCCTGGTATGGTAACTGCTCTGCTCTTGACTGCCGGAACCTGCAGAGAGTGGAGAACACAACACAGTCTCTTACAGGCACATTGCTTGCTCCCACCCTGTCCATCTTAATGATGTGCTGCAACAGGAAGACAAAAGTGCTGGAGAAACTCAGCGGGTGCAGCAGCATCTATGGAGCGAAGGAAATAGGCGACGTTTCGGGCCGAAACCCTTCTTCAGACTGAAGAAGCTGCAACCGCTGAGTTTCTCCAGCACTTTTGTCTACCTTCGATTTTCCAGCATCTGCAGTTCCTTCTTAAACATCTGCTGCAACTGGAAAGCTGGATGTATCATCAAGGATGTCTGCGATCCCAGCCATTCCCTTTTCTCCCTTCTACCTTCCAAGAGAAGATACTGGAGCTTGAAAGCTTGGATGTTTAGACTTTAAAACAGCTTATTTCCCATTAGGATCAGGTTTTGGAACCAATCACCCCTTTCACATCCCCTTCTTAGAGGTGTTGCTACCCACTCTTGGTATTAAATCTACCTCATTTAGTTATTTGTTATTGTACCTGAATATTTCTTTGCACTATTAGATTCCACTGCAATTTTGCACCATTTTGTTGTTTCATATTTGTTGTTATACTTATTGGGGTATTTATAATTTCCTGATGTATACTGTTTACTCTATGACCTTCAAGAGAACAAGAAATTTAATTGCAACCTGGTGTAAAAGAGAATAAAATAATTTGAATTTGACTGAACATTGTATTTTTGCTGGAGTTCACCTGTGATGGAACTTTGCTGATTATTTGTAGACATGTAATCTTAAGAAGAAAACCTTGGCAATCTACCATGATAATACATCTTTAAATGTTTCCCTGCACAGTGATTGTCTAATTTTACCTGTAAATTTGAATTAACATTACCATCTGTTATAAAAGCAGAGAATATTGCAAATACACAGCATATCAAGCAGAATCCACAGAAAGAGAAAAACAATTCAAGTGAATAAATTATGATGAAAGGTCATCAGTGAAACATTAATTATTTTTCTCTCTCCACAGCTACTGCCAGATGTGTTGGGTATTTCAAGCATTCTCTTTTTTAATTTCACACTTTCAATATCTGCAGTGTTTGGTTTTTAATTACCAGCAATAATCCCAACTATGCATTATCAATATATGCTGAATCCTCATTTTGTGATAAATTTTGCTTCAGCATATGTGAAACAATTGGCAGAGAAAATTATTAGTGCTTCCACACTTCCAAAACGTTAGCCTTGATTCAGAACCCAACGAATTCTCCTATGTGTAGGAAGGAACTGCAGATGCTGGTTTAAACCGAAGACAGACACAAAATGCCAGCGGGCGGGCAGCATCTCAAGAGAGATAGAATGGGTGATATTTTGCGTCGAGACCCTTCTCCAGACTGGTTAGGGATAAGGGAAATTAGAGATATAGATGATGATGTAGAGAGATAAAGAACAATGAATGAAATATATGTAAAAAAATAATGATGATAAAGGAAATAGGCCATTGTTGTTTGTTGATGTAAATAGGCTGTTTGTTTGGTGAAAATGCGAAGTTAGCGCGACTTAGGTGGGGGAGGGATAGAGAGAATGCCGGGGCTACCAGAAGTTAGAAAAATCAATATTCTTACCACTGGGCTGTAAGCTGCCCAGGCAAAATATGAGATGCTGTTCCTCCAATTTGCATTTAGCCTCACTCTGACAATGGAGGAGACCTAGGAATGAAAAGTCTGTGTGGGAATGGGAAGGAGAATTACTGCGTTTAGCAACTTAATGAATATTCTCAACTTTAGTGTTCAGAGACTTAAAGAAATCATCTCCAAGTGAAGTGGCAAACGTCCTTGAAAGGCAGTTGTTTGTTACTTGAAATCAATTTTCGAGATCAAATGAGCTACCAGATCTATGAGCGCACATTTCTTTCAACTATTCAGCAAAGACCAACTAGATTGCTGTGGCTTGGCTGGGCAGGTGGTGTAGGAGGAGGTGGGAGGATCTTTTTGAAGTCAGAAGAATAATTTATGAAGCATTTTACCCTTGAAAGGTTGTAGAACATGACTGCTACAGGATTTTGAAGTCTGATTAATCTGCAATTGGCCTGGTGTTGGCATTAATGCGAATACTGCATACAATTTCAATACATCAGTAATTTTGAATGCAGAACGTGTACGTGCTATTTATAGTCTCTCTGACAACAGTAGACATCACAACCTGGTGAAAACCTCTCCACTAAAACATCCACGTTGAGGACAGGTCTCTGCAGGTGTGCCCAGCTGTTGTCATTAAATTAGGCACTGACCACACCAAAATAGAAATGGAGCTGCCTTTCCATCTCTCCAGGGGCTCTTCTTCACCTTCTGAACACGGCAGCTGTAGCCAGTCCAGCCGATTTGTTATGCTTCAGAGAATCCTTACTGCTGCAATGTTAAAATGGTATAACAAGAGGTCTGTACTACAGGAATAGACAATAGGTGCAGGAGTAGGCCATTCGGCCCATGGAGCCAGCACCGCCATTCACCGTGATCATGGCTGATCATCCCCATTCCTGCCTTCTCCCCATATTTCTTGATTCATATTGAATCATAGAACAAACAACAACAGAGAAACAAGTCATGGAAATATAATTCATAAAATGCATGTGCATTTCCAAAATGTCAGGAAGTATTCAATGTTCAAAATTGGAGAACTTAACTGGAAAATTATCTGAAGAAGGGTCCTGCCCTGAAAAGTCACCTACCCCTATAAAGCTATCACCTCATCATTTATCAGAGAATTTTGGACACAGCCCAGACCATCCCACAAAAAAATCTCACTTCTATTGACTCCATTTATACCTCACGCTTCCTCGACATAGGCAACAGCATAATCAAAGACTAGTCGCATCCCTGCCCACTCCCTTGTCTCCCCTCTCCCACCAAGGAAAAGGTATAAAAGTGTGAAAACACACATCACCAGATTCAGGGACAGTTTCTTCGCAGCTGTTATCAGGCAAGTGAATCATCCTACCACAACCAGAGAGTAAGCGCTGAACTACTATCTACATCTTTGATGATCTTTGGACTATGCTTGATTGGACTTTGCTGGCTTTACCTTTCACTAAACATTCTTTCATTATCATTTATCTATACACTGTAAATGGATCGATTATAATTATATATTGTCTTTCTGTTGACTTGTTAGCATGCGACAAGAAAGCTTTCACTGTACCTCAATACACGTGACAATAAATTAAACTGAAATATCCATGTTCCTCAGGGATGCTGCCCGACGTGCTGAGTTACTCCAGCACTTTGTGTCTTTCCTTGATAAACCAGCATCTGTAGTTACTTGTTTCTAAAAAAGATTGCATACATTAAGCAGAGAATGGAGACTGCACAACCTCCATTTTATATAGATTCTCAATGTGGAGAACCTTCTTTGCGCAGAGGCTTCTCTGAACCTTTAAGCACTGCCAAGAACCTTAGGGAATTATTTTAGAAACCATCATCACTAGACGATCACATGAGCCGAACACCCATTGTTTTCCCATAGTAATCCCTGCACAAGGAAGAATGGACCTGCCTTGAAGGTAGCACAGCATAGGTTTAGTGGATAGATCCTGGGATTGTGGAGTTTCCTAAGAGGAGATACCAAGTAGGATTGGCTTTCATTTTCTGGTTTTGGGATGAATGAGGTGAAATAATGCTTCTTTCTGAAGTATAAAACATTGAGAGTGATTAATATTGCTTCCTCAAGCTGAAGATGTGGTAACTCAGCAAGAAGTCCCAAGGTAAGGTACCACTTTTTTGAGGAGAACATTCTTTGCTTAATCTTTTCTATTCAAAGGTCATTGACCCCTTAATCACCAAATATATCCAAGACTAAAATTTAGGCATTCAGCCCAATATTTTCTTTTTGGCAATTTGTGAACCTCTGAATCACATCAGGATGTTTCACCGCATTTAATGGGCTATATAAACTCAACTTACTATTGTTAAGACACCATGCTCTTAAAAGGATTTTGCACATGAGCGGAGAAGCTTTCAGGAGTCCTCTCTTAATGGATCAATGAGGTAACCCTTGGAAATGAATGCCACGTGATGAATTGGCATAGTGACTTAACAAGATGACATTGATTCTTGATTCCCTGGAAAAGACTGTGTGCATTCACCCTATGTATTCCCCTCATGATGTTTTAAATACCTCTATAAGATCACCACACAACTCCAAGCAGAAAATTATGTAATTTAATAGTTATCATTGTGGAAATTGGCTTTATTTAAAAAAAAATACAGATTTTTAAAAATCATATTCAGCATCCCTCTAGCACACATTTCCCTCAAACTTTGTTCACTTACCTTCCCTCCGAAATGCTGGGGTCTGAGCCACTAAGGGACTAAATACTATGGCAGCTGGTTCTCCTGCCATCCAGCTGAGTCATCTTTCACTTTAAGTGGGCACTGGGTGCGAGCCAATGAGGCCCTGTGATCAAACCTGTTAGGACTATGTATGTTCTATCCTCGACAAGATTCTTGTGGCTTTTTCTTCTTTTGCTTCCCTGACAACATCAAATCTTAAATTTGGGTGCCTCTCGAATTTGTGTATCATTAATAGATTATAACATGGATTAACCATATCAATAGACTGAACAAAAGAAACATCTTCACAGTTTAGTTTAATTTAATTTAGATACAAAGCAGAAACAGGTCCATCAGCCCAAAGCGATTCTCGTACAATAGCAATATCTAACACATTTTGGGCAATTTACCTTTTTTTTTTACCAAAGCCAATTAACCTACAAATATGTATGTCTTTAGAGTGTGGTAGGAAACCAATGCACCCAGGGAAAACCCACGCGATCATAGGGAGAACGTACTAACTTATTTTGCCTCCTCTACAAATGACTAAATTCAGGTGCCTGTTGAATTTGTGTGTCAATAGATTATAACATGAATCAATCATACAAATGGAATAATAAAAAAATAACTTCTTCATAGCTGAGGAAAGGAAAAAATTCCCCATCAAATAAATGTGCTTTGGAAATTGAAGTCGAAGGGAATTTGGATGTGATAATAGGCACCCTGAATCTATACTTCAAAATAACCAATACAGTGTGGGCTGGGATATTTGCCTGGCAAAACAATGATGTGAATAATAAGCTTTCCCTACTTGCCTTGGCTCAACATAATTTTCTGCTGGATGATTGATCCTCCTATTGTGTCAGATGTCTGGTGTAAAAACACCAACAGCTATTAAATGTAATTTAAATTACATGAATCTCAAAGATGTCAAACATCAAAATAAAAAGCGCAGTCGTCCATTTGGGCTTTCAAGTCTGCTCCGCCATTCATCAATACCACGGCTGATCTTCTAGTTCAACACTTTTCATGTTCTTGCTGCACATTTATTATCTTAATACCCAGAGATTTATTAACATCTCTTTTGAAATAATTGAATGAGCCAAGGAAAACAAAACTTCACAGACTGTATGCTTTTTACTGTTATTCAAATTTAGTTTAGTTTAGTTTATTGTCACGTGCACAGAGGTAAATTGAAAAGCTTTTTTGTTGTGCGCCGTCCAGTCAGCGGAAAGACTGTACGTGATTACAATTAAGCCGTCCACAGTGTACGGATACAGGATAAAAGGCAAATTGTTTAGTGCAAGATAAAATACCAAATTCTGAAGTTACTCTGGTGTACTGCAATGCTTTGATCAAGCTTCTTCCAAACTATTACAAGTAGTAGGAAGGAACTGCAGATGCTGATTAACATCAAAGATAGACACAAAATGCTGGAGTAAGGAATGGGTGACGTTTCGGGTTGAGACCCAAGGGTCTTGACCCGAAACGCCACACATTTCTTCTCTCCAGAGATGCTGCCTGTCCTGCTGTGTTACTCCAGCATTTTGTGTTTATCTGCTACAAGTAGTTCTGTTATAATGGGTATTTCCATAAAGCTAATTGGATACCTTTGCATCACCTCTCTCCCCAGCCCTCCCCCATGCTAGTCATTGTACCAGTTTCACTGTCGTCCAGTTTCATTGAATGCAAGGTAGACAGAAATGCTGGAGAAACTCTGCAGGTGAGGCAGCGTCAATGGAGTGAAGGAATAGGTGATGTTTCGGGTCGAGACCCTTCTTCAGACAAAAAAATTGAATTGTTATCACCTTGTCCACTGCCAACAATGGGGCTCCACCTTTCCTTGATCATCGTTACTTTTTTTGCATATCTTTCATTCATTTGTTCTATATACCTTTGTATCACCGTCTATATCTCTTGTTTCACTTTACCCTTACTCTCAGTCTGAAGAAGGGTCTTGACATGAAATGTCACCTATTCCTTTTCTCCAGAGATGCTGCCTGACCTGCTGAGTTACTCCGGCCTTTTGTATCTATCTTTGGTTTAAACCAGCATCTGCAGTTCCCCCCTACACAAACATTGAACCACTGTGGTCAAGTTTTATTAGGGGGAGTCTTGATTCTTGACTGGGGTGTGAGCTGCCCAAACAAAATATGAGGTACTGTTCCTCCAATTTGCGCTGGGCCTCAGTCTGACAATGGATGAGGCCCAGGCCCACTTACCTGGCAGGGGAACGACCGTGAACAAAAAGGCAGTTCTGCCCGGAAGAGTATGCCATTCGATCCAATTTGAGATACCAGCTACCAAGACAGATGTGTGCAGCAATTCATTCTTCCCCCGCACAATTAAAGCATGAAATAGTCTTCACCCTACACTTCATCACCCCCAGTAGCATAATTTGAATTCCCCGCCTTCAAAGCCCTTTCCTCCATGACAGTCATCCTCATTTACTGGCCACCTAAACCAAACCCCTCCTTCCTATCTGACTTCACTGAACTCCTCAAATTTGCCTCATCCCTCTCCCCATGTCTGCTACTACTTTGTGACTTAAATATTCACATGGACTCCCCCACCTGCAAGCTCGCATCTGAATTCGCCTTTTTACTTGACAACTTCTCTCTCACTCAGCACGTCACCTTTCCCACCCATGACAAAGGTCACATCCTTGACCTGGTCTGCTCCACAAATCAACCGGTACACTGACCTCCATCCTTGCCTCTTCCCACTCTCTGATCATAAGCTTATACGGTTCACCATCCCTTCTCCGACACCTCGCCCCCGCTTCCTCCGAGAAATCACCTTCCGTAATCTAAAATCCATTGATCCCCACCATCTCTCTGACTTGCTCTCCACCACTCTCCCCCTGGACTCAACCCCCATCTCACCTGATGATCTCACAGACCATCTCAACTCCACCTTGTCTACCTCCCTTAACACAATGCCCCCCCCTCAAAACAAGAACTGTAACTTTCAACACATCTTCACCCTGGTACACACCTGCACTTCGTAAACTGAAACAGACTGGTCGCCGACTTGAATGACTCACAAATAAATCATCTCTCACAGTCCACCTTGAAGCTTACAAACTCCACCTGACTGACTACAAAGATGCCCTCATTGCTGCAAAATCTGCCTACCTCTCCTCCAAATTCACCGACCCCTGCCTATACCACAGAACCCTCTTCTCCACAGTGGGAAACCTCCTCAAGCCTCGAGCCAACACTCTCCCTATCTCTACTCCGGATCTCTGCAACTCATTCCGCATAAAATCAACACCATCTATCAATCTTTATCCCCTGTACCCAACTCCCCAGCATCTACTCCACCACCTACCAAGACCCCTCCTTTCAACATCTCCACTGACCTCCTTACCCCTCCTCCACACTGCTTCCTCTCCCAGTTTGACCTGGTCACCCCTATTGAAATCTCCAAACTCATCAGCTCTTCCAAACCCACTACCTGCTCCCTCGACCCTCTCCCCACTCCCTTGCTGAAGTCCTGCCTCCCCGTTCTCTGCTCCTACCTCACTAATCTCGTCAACTCCTCATTGTCCCAAGGAATTGTCCCCTCCGCTTTCAAAACTGCTGCTGTTACACCAATCTTAAAGAAACCTGGTCTTGATCCCTCCTCTCTCATTAACTACCGCCCAATCTCAAACCTCCCCTTTCTTTCAAAAACCCTGGAGCGTATCGTTGCGTCGCAACTTAATTCCCACCTCCTTGCGTATAACTTACTTGAACCACTCCAAACTGGCTTTCGCCCCCTCCATAGCACAGAAACTGCTCACCTCAAAGTCCTCAACGACCTCCTCACCTCTGCTGACACTGGTTTCCTCAACATCCTCATCCTCCTCGACCTGAGCGCAGCCTTCGATACAGTGAACCATAACATCCCGCTCACCAGACTCAAAGACCTCGGCTTTGAAGGCTCTGCACTCAGCTGGCTCCGTTCCTACCTTTCCAACAGATCCCACTTCATCTCTCTCCACAATCACACCTCTGCTACAGCCACAGTCACTCAAGGCGTTCCCCAAGGCTCCGTACTCGGCCCCCTCCTCTTCATCATCTACATCCTCCCCCTTGGTCAGATACTCCGCCACTTCAACCTGGACTTCCACTGTTACGCTGATGACACCCAGATCTACCTTGGCACCAAATCCCCCCCATATCAACTCCTGTTTGTCAGCTATAAAAACCTGGATGCAACATAATTTCCTCAAATTCAACAGCGATAAGACAGAATTCCTCCTCATAGGCTCCAAAGCAACACTCAGCAAAATCAATAACCCCACTCTCACCATCGACAGCACCACTGTCTCCCCATCTCCCAAGGCCTGCAACCTTGGCGTGATCTTTGATTCTACCCTCTCATCCATGCCTTCATCTCCTTTGATTCCACCCTCTCATCCATGCCTTCATCTCCTCCTGACTGGACTACTGCAACTCACTTCTCCTTGGCATCAGCTCCATCTACATCAACCGACTCCAACTGGTCCAGAACGCAGTCGCCCGACTCATCACCCACACCAAATCCTGGCATCACATCACTCCAGTCCTCAAACAACTTCACTGGCTTCCCATCTCCCACCGGATCAACAACAAAATCCTGATCATCATCTACAAAGCCCTCCACCATCTGGCCCCCCCATATCTCACTGACCTCCTCTCCCCCTACCAACCCTCACGGTCCCTCAGATCCACATCAGCCGGTCTCCTCTCCATCCACAAGTCCAACCTCCACAGTTTTGGGGACAGAGCCTTCTCCAGGGCAGCTCCCAGGCTCTGGAACTCCCTCCCCCAACTGATCCGCAATTCCGTGTCCCTCACCATCTTCCAGTCCCGCCTCAAGACCCATCTCTTCACCTCTGCCTATCCTTAGCCCCACGTCCCCCTCCCTGTTCATATGTGCATTAATTGCCTCATATTGTGTTTTGTATTGAATTCTGTCTTTACTTCAGAATTGTTGAAAATGGAAGTTGACAAATTGGACATCTTTGTTCCAGGTTGGAGAAGAGGTGAGAAAAGAAGGCAAGGAAGTGAAAAATATGTGGTTGAAAGCCCTGTAGACTGAAATGCAAGGGAAACCATGGCGGATGTATGGATAGAATTTACCTCAGTTTATCAAGAAGATATTGCCTCCCTCTTGTGCTTTAAATAGAATTTAGATAGGTACAGCATTCCCAGCAGACAAGCAAACGGCTGGAAGGGCCGAATGGCCTATTCCTGCACCTGTTTTCTATGTTTCTATGTCAATCTGAAATTATCGCGCAAAAAGAATATTAACAAGGGAACTCAAAGTATGTATAGCTTGGTTTATTACTTGAAGTGTCGAAGCAATGTACAAATGCATGGGGCTTTAAAAACTTAAAACAAAGGGGCAAAATATTTTTCTGGACTTTGCTGATTCTTACATTTTTGTATGATTATAAAATAATAACGTGTGTGTTAAATGAGACAGAAAAGGCTTTCGCTAAACCTCAGGGAGGATATACTTGTAAATAGCAGCCTGCTATGAAGATCATATATAAACATTTCACAGAAATTATGTAAACCCCCAAATAAATGCAAACAGAGAGAAAATGCTGCCAAAGTGAATGTTTTATGGCAGATCATACTGTACGCTTCAAGAGCTGTTCAAAGTCCTTTAAGATTGGTTAGCTTTCAAGAGGCCATCAGAATGATTTTGAGAGGCCTGGTTGCTAATCAACTTGTAGAATAAGTCTCAGATACAGAGGGTCAGCTTAGTTGTTCCCTCATATTCAATAAATATTAGGGCAAGTGGGTGGGAACTGTGACCAGGATTGGCAAGATCCAATATGGAGACTAAAAACAAACTACAGATGCTGGAATTTTGAGCACAACACAAAGTACTGGAGGAACTCAATGGATCCGTGGTAGCATCAGTGGAGAGAATGAACAGGTGACGTTTCGGTTCAGGCCCAATCCAGAATGATTTGATCCATTATTGGAGAATAGATGGTGTAGTAATTTTTGGTTCTGAGCTAATTGTAGGTAAATACTTTGTGAAGCTTCTTACTAATAAGGAACATATTGTTTGCCTTCACACAACTGCATGAATTCTAAACTGATGAAAATAATTTGAAAACTATATAGAAGGTAATTTTGTTGAAGGAGGAAGTAGAAACAGAATTAATAAAGAATTGACAATTAACATAATTAGGCGACACCAGTTTTCTGCTCTTGACCCAACCCATTTGGAAAATAACCTGACTTTGGCTTGAGTATAAAAATCACAAGGTTTTGGATGATAAAAGTCTATCCTGTTTATCAAAATACCCAAGATTGCAACTTTCAAACTTGAAAATCAACGTACTATATCACAAGAACCTCACTAATTACCTTATAAATTGCGGGAAAATAAATTCATAAATTTGCAGTAAATGGCAGGGCCCACTGTGATCTCAGAACAAAAACAGAATGCTGCAGAGACAGCAACTCAGGCACCTCCTATCTTGACAGAACCAAGGTTTACTTTTCAACTTGAAAACCTGCCATCTGATGAAAGATTGTTGACTTGAAATGTTAACTCTATCTCTCTTAGTTTAGTTTAGAGATATAGCGAGAAGAGAGGCCCTTCAACCCATCGAGTCTACATCGACCAGCGATCACCCATACAATAGTTTTATCCTACACATTAGGGAAAATTCACCAAGGCCAATTAACCTACAAACCCGAGCGTCTTTGGAATGTGGAAGGAAACCAGAGCATCCAGAGAAAACCCACGTGGGAGAAGGTGCAAACTCCATAGTCAACACTCGTAGTCAGGATCGAACCTGGGTGTCCGGTGCCGTAAAGTAAAATATCCTTTATGGTCATTCAGACATTTCAGTCTGAACAAAATTGTATACCTTGCAGTCATAACATAGAATAAAATAACAAAACACACACTTAACACAGTTTAACATCCACCACAGTGAGTCTTCCAGGCACCTCCTCACTGTGATGGAAGGCAAAAGTCTTAAAGTCCTTGATTCTTCCCTCCTCGTCCGCGTTGAGGCGATCCAGCTTTCGATGTAGGGACCCCGCCGGGTGATGGTAAGTCCGCATCCGAGCTCCGCAAACGGGCTGGTTCAAACTCTGCGGCCTGCGGCGGTCGAAGCTGCCGAAGCTACCACTCCCCAGTCCAGTGGACGATACTGTCGTTGCGGGAGCTCCAGGAAACCAGTCACCAACCTGGGACCTGCGAGCTCCCGACGATGTCGTCCACTGAGCCCATGGCCGAGCCTCCGAGGCTCCGAAGTTGGGTCACTGCCGCCGCAACACCACCACAGCCCCGAAGTTGGCCAGCCCCGCGTTGGAAAGTCCTGGCTCCGATTTATCTCGGAGCCTCGAGGTCGGTCCCAGTTGGAGGCCGCCAGCTCCACGATAGGCCTCAGCACAGATGGAGACGGGGGATACGACAAGAAAAGGTCTCATCCCCCTGAAGGAAGAGACTAAAAAGAGTTTCTACCCCCCCCCCCCCCCACCACACACACATATACACAACTAAAATAAACTAAATAAACTAAACAACACGCCAAAAGAAAAAAAAAAAGACAGACGGACTGCAGGTGAGCTGCACTGCTTGGACAGCGTCGCCACTTCCGGAAAGGTAGCAACCTTATCACTGCCCCACTGTGCCACATATTACTTGGTCTGTTGAATATTTTCTGTTCTAACATTCCACAGTATATTTGAATTATTCATGTCTATTATTAGGAAGGCTTTAATCATTCTTTCTGCCAGCCAATCCTTCTTTGAAAAGATTTAATCATCCTTATATACATTTGCCATGAGCGAATTCTTCATTTATTATTTTGCATGCGTTTTTATTAGAATCTCATGTATCACTTGGGACTTACTAATTTTGTGGTTGTTTCCTGTAGTTTTATCATTAAATTAAATATTCTCTTTATATCTCTTGGACCTATACTTTCCTTGCTTTTAATTGTATATAATTATATTTCGTCTGGGTCGATCTCTTGGGTTGAGTTTTTCTTCACAAGTAAACCTACGAGTCCTAAAATGATCTTAATTTCTCTTTCCAATTTTGTCCAATTTGTCAATTGTTTTTGAGTTAAATGCAATTTTAAAGGAATTTCATATAATAGTGCAGAAGCAAGCATGACATTCAGAAGCCAATTTATGTCGGAAAATAACCGTCTGCTCAGAGGATTAGGAAAAGATATTCCGAGTCTGGAGCCAGTAGAAATCAGTGTGTTATGAGGAGCCCAGGTCAAAGACAACACTTCAGTAGCGACCTGCCAATTTCAGATGAAGGGATGCCTCACAGAACATGTAATCTATTGAAACAGCATGAAGGAACTAGTTCAGAATCGTTTAATGTGTCATCACAAGACTCCATGAACAATTTAAGAAACAAAAAAAGCTCAGCACGAGACACTACAGTGAAACAACAGGTTGACACAGGTAGAGAAGGTTAAACAACCGAACATTGGGAAGCGATCAAAAAATAACCCACAGACATTAAAATGTCTGTCTGACCTGTTGCTTTTGCCACTTTCATCCTTCCTTCAAGCCACTGGTCCAAAAGTATTATAGTATTCTCCCTTGCACTAATTGTAGACATGTATTTGCATTTATACTGTATATCTTTAACTGCAAAAGGGTTATCAAATAAAACTTGACTAAATAGTTAAAGAAAGTGTACACTTTTAGAGACTATTTATGAAACTTTGTAGGGGAAAATCAAAAACTTTCTGGAAGAAAATCAAACATTGATTTATATCTATCGATTTGTATTTCTCATAAATTAATAAATAAGGAATCCATCAATCAATACATTCCAACCTTAAAAATATAATTAATATGTGAAGGAAAGAATATTGTTTTTTGTTCCTGTATTCTGTGCTAGGGCAATTTTCAATCTCAAAGCATTCTTTAATGATTACAGTTACTGTCCATTTGAACTTTGGAGTGGGTATTTATGAGAATTAGACTTTTTGAAGAAAAACCCAATTATAATTTCATTTCTCTATGAGAACAATATTTAACTAGAAGCAAAAATGTATTTCATTTGAAATAGTGTGTGACATAGTATTGTCGATTTAAAATGTCAGACATGCTCACTGCGTCAAGTAACATCCATGGTGAAGCAAATGAGGTGAATGTTTTGATCCCTCATCATCAGAGCTTTGCCTGCCATAGATCAAATTGTATTGTGATACGTTTCTATTTTGTTTTGTTCTAACGGAAAAAGCCATTTGGCTCAATGTATTCATGTTGGTTGCCAATGCCTACCCCGAGGCATTTACCACCATAGCCGGGGATTTCAACAAAGCCAACCTGAAGAACTTGCTCCCTAACTTCCACCAACATGTCTCCTGCAGCACCAGAGGACCAAACACCCTCGACCACTGCTTCACGACCATCAAAGATGACTATCGCTCTATCCCTCGCCCTCACTTTGGTAAATCGGACCATACTGCGGTGCTGCTTCTACCTGTGTTTCCTAACCAGAAGCCTTGGATGAACCATGAGATCCACACTCTTCTGAAGTCCAGATCCTGGTCATTCACGTCTGAAGATAGAGAGGTCTACAAGAAGTCCAGATACGACCTTGGTAAGGCCAAGCTGGAGGGTGAGATGAATGTTCAGCAACTGTGGCAGGGCTTGAATGCCATTGAGGCGAAATCAGGAGGCAGCTCAATTGTCAGCGAAGCATCACTCCCTGACGAGCTCAAAGCATTTTACGCATGCTTTGATAGGGAGAACACTGATGTGCCTTCCCGAGCCCCCATCTGCCATGATGGTATTTCAATCACATTCACAGAGGCCGACGTCAGAAGATCCTTCAGAGAGGTGAGCCCTCGGAAAGCGCCTGGACCTGATGGTATACCCGGTCGTGTTCTAAAAGCCTATGTGGACCAACTGGCTGGAGTTTTTGCAGACATTTTCAACCTCTCACTTCTGAGGTCTGAGGTTTCCACCTGCTTTAAAAGGGCATCAATAATACCGGTGCCCAAGAAGAGCAAGGTGACGTGCATCAATGACTATTGACCAGTGGCGCTAATGTCTGTGGTGATGAAATGCTTTGAGAGGTTGATTATGGCGCATATCAACTCCTACTTCGATAAGAACCTCGACCCACTGCAGTATGCTTACAGTCACAACAGATCAATGGTGGATGTGATCTCACTGGCTCTCCACTCTGCTCTGGACCACTGGTCAATAAAAACTCATATGTCAAGCTGTTATTCATTGATTACAGCTCGGCATTTAATACCATCCCCTCCAAGCTGGTTACCAAGCTCTCAGATCTGGGTCTTTGCGCATCCCTCTGCAATTGGATCCTCGACTTCCTCATCCACAGACCACAGTCTGTCCATATTGGTGGAAGTGTGTCATCCTTGATAACAATCAGCATGGGAGCACCTCAAGGCTGCTCAGCCCCCTGCTTTACTCACTCTATACTCATGACTGCATTGCTGGACATAGTGCAAACTCCCTCATCCAGTTGTGGGACGAGTCAGAGTTTAGAAGTGAGATAGACCGATTGACCAAATGGTGCTAGCATAATAACCTGGCTCTCAACACTGGCAAAACCAAGGAACTGATTGTGGACTTTGGAAGGGGTAGGATTGGGACACACAATCCCGTTTATATCAACGGGATGGTGGAAAGGGTCAAGAACTTCTAATTCCTGGGCGTGCATATTTCCGAAGGTCTTTCCTGGTCCAAGCACACTGATGCAATTATAAAGAAAGCACATCAGAGCCTCTACTTCCTGAGAAGATTACGGAGAGTCGGTATGTCAAAGAGGACTCTCTCGAACTTCTACAGGTGCACAGTAGAGAGCATGCTGACTGGTTGCATCATGGCTTGGTTTGACAACCTGAGCGTCCAGGAGCGCAAAAGAATGCAGTAAGTTGTGGCCACTGCCCAGTCCATTATCGGCTCGGACCTCCCCACCATCGAAGGGATCTATCACAGTCGCTGCCTCAAAAAGGCTGTCAACATCATCAAGGACCAACACCATCCTGGCCACACACTCATCTCTCCGCTGCCATCAGGTAGAAGGTACAGGAGCCTGAAATCTGGTACATCCAGGTTCAGGAACAGCTACTTCCCCACAGCCATCAGGCTATTAAACTCACCATCAAACAAACTCTGAACTATAACAGCCTATTGCATTATATCTGTTTATTTATGGGTATATTTATGGTCTATGCTATATAGACACACTGAACTGTTCTGTATTTATGCTTTCAATATTCTGTTTTGCTGCAGCAAGCAAGAATTTCATTGTCCTATCTGGGACACATGACAATAAACTCTCTTGACTTTAAACTCTTTAAACAGTATCTCTTTTAAACATGGAGACATAAGGGACTTCAGATGGGCAAAACACAAAAGTACTGGAGGAATCAGTGTGTTACGCATCTATGGAGGAATGGATAGCCAACGTTTTGCACCATCCAAAGAAGAGTCCCAACCCGGACATCCATTTCTGCTATAGACACTGCCTTACTCATTTAATTCCTCTAACTGCTTTGTGCTTTGCTCACATTCGCACATGTGCAGCAACTCACTTTTAATTCTATTTCTCACTTATCCCCATGCTAAACGCTAAGTTATGGCAGTCAATTAACCAACCAAGTTACATTATAGGAAACAAGAGCATCTGGAGGAAACCAATGCAGTCAGAGCGTGAACATGCAAACTCTGCACTGACAATACCCAAATTCAGGCTTGAACCCAGGTCCTGCAAATGTGACACAACTGTTGTTAACACTGAGCATTAGGTTTGCATTAGTTAGTGTAATTCAAGGTTAGTCAATGATGTTAAACTAAATGAAATAATATTGCATATAATACTCAAACTAATCAGATTTCTTCCTTGGAAGACTAATACAAAAAACATATGGTTTAATGTTACTACTCCACTGGGATTTTTAAAAAATGCTTATCACACTGGCTGTCAACTAGCAATATTTTGTTTTGTTTTATTTCTTCTATAGTGATAAAATAAACTACACCATACCAAAGGGAAACAGAATATGTCCAAAATATCTTTAGAGAAACAAAGCCTTGTTAATTCCTCATTGATTTTCTCTCGTAACGTATTAAAATTACATCTGATTCAGAGTTGTAAACTGCATATTTATTATTTGTTTTTTTCATTTGAACAAGTCATTTTAATTAATGTAAATAAGAAGTACAAATGTAATCATGTAACTTTAGTTAATAAATCCAATGCATAAATAAAATCTAGACAATCCAGTCTAATTGGACATACAAATTTGTTAGTAGCAAGTAATCTGTGTTTTATTTATTATTGTCCGTGGTTCATTTTGAGGTCTAATATTTGTTCTTGTACAGAAAATGCAAGATTTATATAGTTATATATCTATATTACTAAAAGTAAGATCTTGACCGCTTTTGACACTGCGATGTGATTTCCGAGAGAACACCGTGACTTACGGCTGTCATTTTTGGCCACCTCGTTCAGAGCCTCCCTCCGCCAGACTGGACTGGAGGATTTTTCCCATCGATGAAAAATCAGAGAGATATTAATGTTTGTTTTTAAATTGCCATTCTCTCTGCTGTCCCAGCTGTTGGGAGGAGGGAGGAACTATAAAACCCAGAAGTGGTGTGCCTCACTCAGTCTCTGCAAGATGGAGGAAGCGAGAGGGTCATGTCTATCTGAGCTCTGAATAACACTGAACATATGTCTACTCAACTGTCAGTGCCCTTGATGTGGTTTGAAAATGAAAATATGGTTAGTTTGTAGTAAAAAAGCACTGCAAATGGTTGTTTGGGGGTTTTGGGTTGAAGTAAAAAGGCACTGCAAATGGTTGTTTGTGGGGTTTGGGTTGAAGTAAAAAGGCACTGAAAATGGTTGTTTGGGGGGTTTGAGTTGAAGTAAAAAGACACTGCAAATGGTTGTTTGAGGTGTTTGGGTTGAAGTGAAAGGCACTGCAAATCGTTGTTTGTCTAAACTTGACAACTTCCTGTTTGCACTATATTGATTTTAGATAAAACGCTACCACTTACGGCTGTGATTTTTGACCATCTTACTCCGTCCCCCTCCGCTCATCAGGTGCAGAGGATTCTTCCCATCAATGAAAAATAAAAGTGTTATTAGTGTTTAAAAAATGTTGAGAATCTCTCTCCTGTCAATCACGCCATGATGGCCACACCTTTTCCAGTGGGAGGAGGAGGGTTTATAAAACCCGGAAGTGTGGGCGTGGCTCAGTCTCTGCATGATGGGGAAGGGAGAGGTCACAATTCTGTCTGAGCTGTGAACCAACTGAACACACTGAATGTCTACTGAACTGTTTTGTGTGGTTTTATCGTGGTTTTATGGTGGTTTCACCCTGCTAGAAATGGTATGAAACTGCATTTGAATTTGGTGGCCATGCAACCTCCTTGAAATGGTATGAAACTACACTTAAATTTGGTGGCCATGCACCCTGCTTGAAGTGGTATGAAAATGAACTTGAATTTGGTGCCCTTGCACCCTGCTTGAAGTGGTAGGAAACTGAACCTGAATTTGGTGGCCTTGGACCCTGCTTGAAATGGTAGGAAAATGGATTTGAATTTGGTGGCCTTGCACTCTGCTTGAAATGGAATTTCAAGGAATAGCCGTGAGTCAACTGTCAGCCCACCAGCCGTGAGTGAGCTGCCAGCACATCAGGTTTGAGGGACTGAGCTGCCACCCCAAGAATCCATTTGGCCCACAATGTCCATACTAGCCCTCTGGAGACCAGTAGTCCCTGCATCCAACAACATCCATACCAGAGCTCCAGAAAGCCCCCCTCCCCCCACCGTTATTGGAATTGGTGGAGAGGTGGAATATTGCACTGGTGGACCAGCCATCCCGTGTGAACATGGGACCCAATGTGTCCCACTTAGTCTAGATTTTTATATTGGCTTTCAACTCAATTACTTGGAATTGGCTGCAGTGGTCTACTTCCTGTCAAACCTACTGACTCCCACAATTATCTAGACTACACTTCTTCCCACCCTGCTTCCTGCAAGGACTCTATCCCCTACTACCAATTCCTCCGTCTATGCCGTATCTGCACCCAAGATGAGGTGTTCCATACCAGGACATCCAAGATGTCCTTATTCTTTAGAGAACGGGGGTTTCCCTCTTCCATCATAGATGAGGCGCACACACGTCTCCTCAGTACCCCACTGCTCCGCTCTTGCAACCCCTCCCCTAGTCGCAACAAGAACAGTCCCCCTCATCCTTACTTTTCACCCTATCATCCGTCGCATGCAACACATAATCCTCTGACGGCTCCAATGGGATTCCACTACTAGTCATATCTTGCTATCTTCACCCCTTTCCACCTTCTGCAGAGACCATTCCTCCAAAACTCCGTGGTCAACTAATTCCTTCCCATCCAAACCACCCCTGCCCCAGGTACCTTCCCCTGCAACTGCAGGAGACGCAACACCTGTCCCTATACCTCCTCCCTCGACTCTGTCCAGGGACCCCAACAGTCCTTTCAGGTTAGGCAGAGGTTCACTTGCACCTCCTCCAGCCTCATCTACTGTATCTGTTGTTCAAGGTGTGTAGTCGTATACACACCTCGAGTCCAAGGAGCCTTGGCGAGCCCAAACTTAGACTGGGCGATTGTTTCGCTGAACACCTTTGCTCAGTTGCCTGGACCTACCTAATCTCCCAGTTGCCAAACAATTTAACTCCCCAATGTAGGAAGGAACTGCAGATGATGGTTTAAACCGAAGATGGACACAAAAAGCTGGAGTAACTCTGGAGAGAAGGAATTACATTTTGAATTGAGCCCCTTCTTCAGACCCTTCTTTAATTCCCCTTCCACACTGACCTTTCTGGAACTGATCATGACCCTTCCCTTCTCACTCCTTTCTCCTTCCACGTCTCTGTGGCCCTCTCACCTTTCCACCCTTTCTTCCCCCTTCCTCTCTCCCTCCTCTCTCTCTCTCACCTTCCCTCCCTCTCTCTCCCCGCCCTCTCCTCCCCCTCTCTCTCCCTCTCCTCCTGTCGGATTCCTCCCTTCTCCCCTTCCTTCCCCTCTCTCTCTCCCTCCTTCTCTCCCTGCCTGCTCCCTCTGTCTTCCACTCTCTCTCCTTTCTTTGTGACAAAGATCCTAGATGCTCTTTGAGTTACCTCACGCTCCCCAGTGAGATGATTCCTAGTGTGTTTGTTTACCCCTCTCTGCACACATCTTGTCCCGGATCTACGAATGCAAAGCATGAGCGGAGAGGCAGAGAGGGTTCGCCTTTATAGTGAGGACAGTTTCTCTCCGCTGGGAACAGCGTCTTGTGCAGGGAGCGCCAGGATCGGTGTCACTGCCGTGGGTGTCGTTTCCATTGGAAACATTGTTACCGACCGAGAAAGGTGGAAGATGGACAGTTAGCGATAGTTTGGGATAGACAGAGTTGATGTGGATCAGCTTTTCCCTTTGAGAATAGGGAAGATTCAAACAAGAGGACATGACTTCAGAATTAAGGGACAGAAGTTTAGGGGTAACATGAGGAGGAACTTATTTACTCAGAGAGTGGTAGCTGTGTGGAATGAGCTTCCAGTGGAAGTGGTGGAGGCTGGTTTGTTGGTATCATTAAAAAATAAATTGGATAGGCATATGGATGAGAAGGGAATGGAGGGTTATGGTACGAGTGCAGGCAGGTGGGACTAAGGGAAAAAAGTTGTTCGGCACGGACTTGTAGGGCCGAGATGGCCTGTTTCCGTGCTATAATTGTTATATGGTTATATGTAGCGCTGGGGCTGGTATCCCCACTGTAGGATTCTGGTAGCAGAGTTCCGTGTACTGAAACTCCACCCTGACTCAATAACTTGCCTTCTGGGTAGCAGAGCCTGTGTAGTGACAGTGACAGTGTTAAACTCCGCATTGATTTAATAGTCTGCCTTCTGGTAGTAGAGTCTGTGAGTGTTACACCGAGGGGCTGGTTACGCAGTCTGTGTGCAGGGCTCCTAGCAAATATACTATAAACATAGTATTATAAGTGTATTATAATAAACATAATATTACATAGTGTCCAAGCAAAGATACTGTAAACATACTATAAACATAGTAAACACAAACTGTTCCCCCGCAACGCTGATTATACTGCGAGAGGCATCACTGAAGTCATAGAAACATAGAAAATAGGTGCATGAGGAGGCCATTCGGCCCTTTGAGCCAGAATCGCCATTCATTCTGATCATGGCTGATCGTCCCAATCAATAACCCGTGCCTGCCTTCTCCCCATATCCCTCGATTCCACTAGCCCCTAGAGCTCTATCTAACTCTCTCTTAAACCCATCCAGTGACTTGGCCGCCACTGCCCTTTGTGGCATGGAATTGCACAAGTTCACAAATCTCTGGGGGAAAATGTTTTTCTCACCTCAGTCTTAAATAGGTCTGGTCAGGTTTATTGAAATGGTGGAAGTTACGCTCCATTGCGCATTACACATCAGTCCATTGGATTTTGCAGGAGTGGTTTATCTTGCTCCTCTCTATGATGTTTGGTTCTCACCTAGTAAACAAGCTAACAATGGCCTGTTTCCTTTATCATAATTACTTTTTTGCATATCTTTTGTTCATTTGTTTTATATCTCTCTACATCACCGTCTATATCTCTCGTTTTCCCTTTCCCCTGACTCGCAGTCTGAAGAAGGGTCTCAGCCCGAAACATCACCTATTCCTTTTCTCCAGAGGTACTGTGTGACCAGCTGAATTACTCCAGCTTTTTGTGTCCACTCCCTGTTATCAGACAGATAGCAGGAATCCCACCTGATACTGGTGCATTTTAAAATGTTTTTTAAAACACAAAGTGCTGGACTAACTCAGCGGGTCAGGCAGCATTTGTGCAGGGAATGGATAGGCAATGCTTCTAGTCAGGACCCTTCTTTAGACTGATTGTAGTAAATGGTGGTACACTGATCTGTATCCACCTATCACTCCCACCCCCCACCTCTCTTTTCCTGCTTTCTCTGTACTAAAATCTGTCTGAACAAGGGTCACAACTCAAAATATTGCCTATCTGTCTCTCCAGAGATACTTTGCTGAGTTACTCCAGCACTTTGTATTTGCTCAAGATTCCAGCACCTGCAGTTGCCTGTCTCCGTTAAAATGTGAATTTGTTGATTCCAGAAAACTCACTGGGGCCATTGACAAAATATTGAAAGGGGGCGGTGTCCATATTGAGATTATGCTGGTTTTCCACAAAAGCAGAACATTTGGCCCCTTGAATGGGGATTTGGAAAAAACTTGAAAGGCTGAAAATGGCTATTCATAAATGGCTATTTTCCCAACTGTACATTGATCAGCTGCAGAATCTAAAGTGGGAGGTGATGACAGGCGTCATAGAAATGCAATGTCCATTATATTGCGTTAATAAGGGACATCAGGTATAGATTTATAAAAGTCACATTAGATCTTATAAAGTTCTTAGGAGAGCCAACAAGGTGGGTAGATGAAGATAATAAACTTTATTTAGTTTTAAAAAAATCACCAAATAATGTCTGCTAAAATACTTACAACGAAGGTAAATAATGAGCCAGAATATGCTGCTGGCTAGCCATCAGTTCCATAGAGAATAGTCAGCAAACAGCAATGAATGGAGCAGCACGCTCTGGATATCTGCAATGTACACAAAGTGTCTCTTCCTTTGATGGGCTGGGCCCTAAAGTCTGCAGGAGTGAAAGATGTAAGTAACACTAGGACAAGGTAGTGAACTGACAAATCATTGTTCGTCTGGTGCCGATTTTATTTTCCATTACGGTTAGGGTTTCACGATTAACATTCAGGGAGTTAGATGTGCACCCATCTGACCTCTCGGTCTGTCCCTCGGTTTATTGTTCAGTCTAGGGATGCTAGTACATTGCAGTACCAGGGAGCTGGATACCATAAATATTATATAGTATTTAACAACAGCTTAAACATCAAGTACATCCACATTCATTTTAACAGGGCTGCCAATCTACATTTCAAAAATTTTAGTTTTATGTTTTTAAACTTACCATATGTTTATCTTTTAAATTAATTAACAGTTTTCTACTGTTTCTAGCTTTCGGACACCAGAGTCATTTGGATGCAATAAGAAGATCCATTACAGCAGAAGGTGTCAGTGGATGTCAGGGTGTTGCGAGGCTGGGGCCTTAGGTTGACTGCCTGAGGTTACGCACCTTTCATGGACTGGCCTGTCCCACAAAATACCTCAAATAGCCACAGAGATGGACAGATCTAGAACGCCAAAGAGTCAAAGATCGGAAAATAAGCTTTTCGATCTGCAAAATTGTCTTCTACAAGGGTATATATTCTTCTAAATAATTGGATTGGGACGACGACTAACTCAATTGTGTAGTTGCGGTATGTATTTTTTGATGGGTTGGCAGAATTTAACAGCAAGACGTTCATATGGTGACCACCCCTCAGCTTAATGGCCCTTTTGTAATTCCTACTTTCATGTCATGAGAATGCTCAATATCATGTGATGCCCATCTATGCACTATTCTATAATGCACTATGAAGCTGCCATTGCGTGTCAATTTGAATGGTCTCCACAGTGTAACTGGCAGCTTGTGATCTTAAGGAGACAGTGGCATCTGATTACTGTGGGGACTTTTTGTCTGCTATAATCCTCCATTACAAAGAGGATTAACAATAACAAGGGTAGACAGTACATTGATCTATGTCCTAGGGAAGCTTTTGAAAGTATTGTTAATTGTGGGAGGGTCCATAACCACACGTACTATGAAACGATTCTCATGTAAGAGATCAAAACAGAAATTTTGGAATGCGAGTTCACTTTAACAAGTTCTGCAAATGAACCCTCATCCGAGTGGAACGTTATGTGGCAATTAACAGGATCTGGCAGGAACAATTGGATTGTGGCTAAATGTTTAGATGGAACTGCAGATGCTGGAAAATCAAAGGTAGACAAAAGTGCTGGAGAAACTCAGCGGGTGCAGCAGCATCTATGGGGCGAAGGAAATAGGCTCCATCGATGCTGCTGCACCCGCTGAGTTTCTCCAGCACTTTTGTCTAAATTGGATTGTGGCTATGTGTCAGATAGGGTTAACCACCTCTTTTGTTTTGGGTGGAGGGAATCAGACATTGTTCTGAGGGTCAGACAGATAAAGGATATGGGGAAAGTGAACTGGAATAGGGATTTGGATGATTAACCATGATCGTATTGAATGGCTGAGCAGGCACAAAAGGTTGAATGGCCAATACCAGCTCTTATTTTCCTGACTGGGCTTGGAGAGCATGATTGATGAAGACCAGGTTAATCAGATCACACATTTCTTCCAGGCTGCTCTCCCACAGATCAGTAGGAGCGTTAAATCAAAGTCAATAGCTATGGAATGTGATCATCCTTCAGGATGATGGTATCTTTGTCATGTCCACTCTCATGTCAGATCGTCTCCTGAACCCTACAGACACAAAGTAGTGGAGTATCTCAGCAGTTCAGGCAGCATCTCTGGAGATAAAAGACGGTTGATTTTTTAGGTCAGAACACCGCTTTGGACTGAAAGTAGAGGGAAGGGAACTGGAGGTAGCAAAATAGTGTGTGGTGTGGGGGGGGGGGGGGGGGAGAGGGAGCGAAGGTGAGCCCAACTGCCTTGCAACTACCATGTTGCAGCAACAATAGCCTGGGTCCTTTCTGCATTCATTGGAATGTTCCTTTACAAAAGGCACTCAAACCAATAAGCATGCATGGAATCATACTTACAATGATGACCCATAAGCAAGCCCACAAAATTATAGGTAGACAAAAGTGCTGGAGAAACTCAGCGGGTGCAGCATCTATGGAGCGAAGGAAACAGGCACCGTTTTGGGCCAAAACCCTTACAATGCCCACAAAATTATAAGGCTTCTATGAAACCAGTGTGTCTAGGCATTGATCATTTTATGACAATGAACATATCTATATCTATCTTTTAAGATGATTGCATACTTCATCTTTTCATGTTCATTTTGTTACAAATGTTGACCTCGCTGAAAACTGTTACTTTGGTTCAGAGAAACATCAGAGTGTTGGAGTAATTCAGCAGGCCAAACAGCTTCTCTGGAGGACATGGATGGGTGATAAGTTCATGTCATAGGAGCAGCATTAGGCCATTCGACCCCTTAAAATTACTCTGCCATTCAATTGTGACAGATCTATCTTTTCCTCTCAACCAATTGCTCCTGCGTTCTCCACATAACCCTTGACACCACTTCAGACTGAAGAAGGGTCTCGACCCGAAATGTCACCTTTACCTTTACTCCAGAGATGCCGTCTGACCCGCTGAGTTACTCCAGCTTTTTGTGTCGCCCTTCTTCAGACTGATTGACAAAGGCTGGAGATGAAAAGGACACAAAAAGGTGCCCCACCCTCAACTCTTTTTCAGTTTTTTCCTCCCCACTACAAATTTTCAGCCAGTCAAAAACCTGCACCCAACCATCACTTTTCAGTCTTTGTCCAACTCCCACCTCATTTCTAGTTTCTCGCCTTCTACAATCAGTCAGGAAAAAGATCCCAACCCAAAACATCACCTATCCATGTCCTCCAGGGATGCTGCCTGACCTGCTGATTTATTCCAGTACTTTGTGTTTCTCAAGGTTCCAGCATTTGCAATTCCTTGTGTCTCCATCTTGCTAAGAGAATTGCTTTCCGAAAACGTATTATACTATATTTAAAATATCAACAATTTTAACAGTAGTTTCAAATTATACTATTTTCCACTCCGTTTGGACAGGCAATTAATCCAATACTTGTTTCTGCTACATGATGTTCTCAGAATATGGTGCATGACACATGCCCAGTGCATGAGCTAATTCCTATTTTTTATGTTAAAATCTTGCAACTCCAACAAAAGGCTATTTGCCCTATCACATCGATGCAGATTCTTTGGAAGAGTACCAATCTGGTCTTCAGCATTTTCTCCATAATCATGTAAATTTTCCCATTTTAAGAACCAACTAAAATTTTCAGTCAATTCACTCCACATCAAAACAAAGTGTTACATAGAACACTTCACATCGGAACAGCATGACCCTTTGGACCACAATGTCCATGCTAAACATGATGCCACATTAAACTAATCTCCTCTGCCTGCAAACAATCCATATCACCCCATTCCCTGCATATTCACATGGCTATCTAAAAAACCCTTAAATGTCACTATCGTATCTGTTCCAGCACCACCTCTGGCAGCACGTTCCAGGCACCCACCCTTCTGTGTAAAAAAAAACTTGCCCTACATATATTCTTTAAACTTTACACCTCTCATCTTAATGCTTTGCCCTCTGGTCAATAACATTTCAGCAGGTCAAGAAAGGTTCTGACAATCTACCCTATCTATGCCACTCAAATTGTAGAATACGTTTAACAGGGTGCTCCTCAGCCTCCAGAGAAGGCAATCCATGTTGGTACAAATTTACTTTACAGCTATACCCTCCAATCCAAGCAGTAATCTGGTAAACCTCATCTGCACTCTTCTTCTTCTTTGGAGTTTTACGGCAGCCGGCATCCACAATGTTGCATTGCTGCCACCTTCTGGCTTCACTCCACAGCCCTCATGTCTTTAATTTATATCCTTTTTATAAGGCCAGAGGCCCTCAAGAAATTAAACAACAAATTTACTCCTATTCCTTCCCGTCCATACTCTAGAATGTTCTTTTCTGATATATCTGTCATTCCAATTTTCTTCATTTCATTGATCAAAACTCTTCTTTCTGTTGCATATCTTCTACATGCAACTAGAGCATGCTGAATTGTTTCTGGCTGATGGCATTCCTCACACATCCCAGTAGGGTGTTTTCCCAACATTTTTAATGTGCTGTTCAGGTGGGTGTGTCCTATCCTCAATCTAGCTAATACTACCTGTTCTCTCCTGTTCCCCCCTCTTTTTGCTGTAATGCCCACTCTGGTTTGTAGCGAATAGAGGTGTCTCCCCTTTGTCTCCTGTTCCCAGTATTGTTGCCATTCCTGATTTATTTTCTTCCACACAATGTGTCTTCCTTCAGATTTAGATAATTGTAGGTTTACCTCTATGTTCTCTTTTTTAACGGCCTCTTTTGCTAATTTATCCACTTTTTCATTTCTCATCTGCACTCTCTCCTCATCCTTCCTTTAATGAGGTGACCAGAATTGCACACAATATATAAAGAAAAATTATTCTTCATTCACTTATGAATTTAATTTGTTAAAGTAATTATCTTATACCTGAATAATTTAGTTATTACCTTCTGGTGGTGGATGAGGTTTCTCACAGTCTACATCAAAAAGCCTTCATAATTTTACAAAACCTTTATTTTCCCCAGATGCTCTAGTTTCCTCTCACATCCCAAATATGTTCAAGTTAGTAATTAATTGGACACAGCAAATTGTTCATTGTGTGTAGGTGATTGGTGTGTAGGTGAGTAGATACGAATGTGGGAGGATAAAATGGGATCAGTGTAGGATTAGTTTAAATGGTAGCTTGACAATTGGTGCAGATTTAGGGGGGGCCGAGAGCCTGTTTCTGTGCAGTATGATACTATGACTCGAAATCCCTCTTTAATCTTATTGCTCTGACAAGAACATTGGCACCTTCACCGAACTTCCAGTTTACATTGTAAAACTCATTATTATTTCCTTGCAGATATCAGGGCAAGTCTCTTCAATTTTTTCAAAATATTATTTTTACAAAATAATAATAACACCTTCTATTTATTTAAGATGTTCTTAAAGTTGCAAACATGTACCCATTAACAACAGCAGTCAGGTGAAAATCATTGTCATCAAGCCACGTGAGGATACTTTAGGGCAGTTGACAACAGGTTTAGTGAACGAGGTAGGTTTTAATGAGTATATTAGAGACGCATAGAAATAGGGGGACAGGTGGAGATGTTTAGGAAAGGAAACTCCAGAGTCTTGTTAGTACAAGGAGCAACCACCAAAGGTGGAACAATTATATCCAATTATGATCAAGAGACCACAATTGGAGGAATGAAATTATTTTACTGAAAACAAAAAAAATATTTTACTGAAATATCTCCTGGATATTCATATCTGCCTACTATCCCTTCACCATCTGCTTCCATTTATTTCCTACCTGGCCCCACCCCACTCATTCATGCCATATCTGTCAATCCCTATTCCATCTCAGACTTGACCAAAACGTTGACTTTCAGGTGGCAAGGTGGCGCAGCGGTAGAGCTGCTGTCTTACAGTGCTTGCAGCGCCAGAGACCAGGGTTCGATCCCGATTATGGGTGCTGTCTGTACGTAGTTTGTACATTCTTGCCGTGACCATGTGGGTTTTCTCCAGCATCAGTTTCCTCCCACATGCCAAAGACGTACAGGTTCGTAGGTTAATTGGCTTGGTATAAGTGTAAATTGTCCCTAGTGTGTGTGTAGAATAGTGTTAATGTGCGGGGATCGCTGGTTGGTGCGACTTGGTGGACCGAAGGGCCTGTTTCCGTGCTGTATCTCTAAACTAAACAAAACAAAACCTCTTGCCCCACAGACGCTGCTTGACCTGAGTTCTTCCAGCATTACATTTTTATTATTTTCCACAGGTTATTGTGAAAATTGCCTATAAATTAATTAAACACACAATTATGTAATTGCTTGAAAAAGGAAGCTATTATAGGTAATGGAAGCATCGTTAAATGTGAAAGTTTGGTGTGTTATAAGAAGAATCAAAACTTTTTTGATCTAAGTTTGAGTGCGTAAACTAGATTAGGGTACTTTATTAACATTTAATCAGAAAATCTTCAAACTACTCAGCAGTGTCCGCAGAGACGGAAGCATTTGATGCTTTTTATCAATGCCGTTTCATTGTGTTTTCTTCCGCTAAAAAATCCACATCTGCATTATTTTGCTTTAGCACTTTTATTATTAAAATCCCTTTAAGAATAAATTGCAAAAATAAATAAAACACACACCCACACCCACACAGAGTCTGCAGCTGGGTTTAATCCTTGGGAGACTATCTCAGTGGGATCCTGAGATTGAACCATTGCATGGCATATGCCACAACTTCAATAGCCCCAGATTCAGAGTAGTTTATTGTCATATGCACCAGGATGCAATGAAATTCTTTGTTTGCATGAAGCTCATGGAGTAAACAGTATATGCATAGAGTAATAAATACGAGAGTACAACAGCAGAAATGTACAAATATTGCAGTATAATCTGTGGTTTTGCAAAACAAAGTACAATAATAGAATAACAAATGAGTTAGAATGAAGAGTAAAAGTATGTGTCAGCGCCTCAGGAAAAGTAGTGTGGAGGTAACTGGTCATGAGTCTCATAACAATGATGGGGAAGTTGTTCTTCAGTCAGGATGTCTGAGGTTTCAAGCTCCTGTCAGAGTGCAGGTGTCAGAGGTTATGGGAAGAAGGCAGGGGAATGGGGTGAGGAGGGAGAGATAGATCAGCCATGATTGAATAGCAGAATAGACTTGACTATCACTTATGATCCTGTCTCTTCTCCAAAAAGATAGTAGAGAGAAAAGGGAATGGCCAGAGTGATAGACATACTTGACAATACTTCCAGCCTTCTTGATGTAGCCCACCATCAAGATGTTCTTGATGGAAGGAAGTGATGTGCATGTGATGGACTGTGCTGTGTTCTCCACTCTCTGCAGGTTCAGGCAGTCAAGAAGCAATTTCCAGCGATCATTAAGGTTTGTGAACATTTACAATGCCTTCTACATTTTCATCTGTCACAGCAACATCCAGTTTAGCTGGACAGATCTTTTTTTATTAATTTTTTTTCCACATGACCTCAGTGTTTTGAAACCCTTTATCTGAAGAGATCATCCTTTATTCTTAAAGCATTAACCTTCCAAAACCCAAGCTTGAAGTAAGCTAATCACATCCTGTCTTCTGCTAGTTTCAGTCTAGGTACAGTAGCCCACCATCAAGATGTTCTTGATGGAAGGAAGTGATGTGCATGTGATGGACTGTGCTGTGTTCTCCACTCTCTGCAGGTTCAGGCAGTCAAGAAGCAATCGCCATATCAGGCTGAGATGCACCCCATCAAATAGTTTCTACAGCACATCTGTAGAAGGTTGAGAGAATCCTTATGGACATGCTGAATCTTTTCAAAAGCCTAAAAAAGTAAATACGCAGATTTGCTTTCTCGATCACTGCATCAGTATGATGGGACCAGGTTAGATTACTGGTGGCATGGACGCCTAGGAACATGAAGCTGTCAACATCTACAGCAACTGCATTGATGAGGACAGGGTCTTGTTAAAGACCTTTGCCCCCTCTTTCTTTAGTCTGCAACCATCTCTTTTGCCTTGCGGTTATTTAGGGCTATGTTGCTATTGAGACACCATGTCACAAGATTTTCTTTTGTGTGTTATCTTATCAATGTTATTGATCCAGCCAACAATGGTGGTATTGATAGGCAAACGTAAAGATCGAGTTGGTACTGAGCTTGGCCAGGCCTGGGAATGGGTGTTTGGAGATTCATTGGCCACAAAGCCAGTCAGAGTTGGAGCCTCAACAATCTCTGGGGTGCTGACCTCCCCGGGGGAAAAGGCATCAGTGGAAGATAGGTGAGGAGGAGAGGGGTGGTTGTACCCTGGTGGAAAGAGTGTAGTCCCATTGGGCTTGCTCATTAGCTGAGAAGTATGAATTTTGAAAACCATGTTTTCATAGATCTATCAACTAGTACAGAATAGCAGGGCAGCACGAGTTAGATTTCTCAGTGCATTTCCAGGTGCTTAGAACATAAGAGTCAGCTATTGTGTAGACACATTCATACAGAGGTGTGAAGGAAGTAGTCTCTGGGTTAGTTCAACAGTCCTAACACCAATTAATCAACCAGCAATTAATTTGTCACAATAAATTTGCTGTAAAATTATGTGATCACTGCACCCTTATACTAACAGAGTTTGATTCATTAAATATGCTGTTTTAAAGCTCTTTTGAGACCACATGAGGGTTGTCTCCTTCAGATCTCTTGCCAGCTTCTCTTAATATTCCCATAAATCTTCTGTGGCTGTTCAAAGTGCATCACCTCCGTTAAATGTATGACTTTGGCTGCATTTATAGAGACTAAAGTCAAATCCAACAAGTCGAATGACTCTTTTGGAAAGGACAGGCGCAATATCAAATGTGCTGTGCTTATAAAAGTGACAGGCAGTATTTATTAGAATTTTGTGCTGAAAGAGCAATTAATGTAAATGTGATTACACTAGTAGGACTGGTTGATGTGAGCAATATGATTGGAAAAACCCTTTACTAATCAAGATCTTTGTGGACATATATAATTTTAATATTAAAGAGGTCATTTAGTATAAGCATGTCGTAGCTAATCAGAATGATTTTCTTTGATATCAAGCTGTTTGCCTAATTTCTGTGTGGAAGAGTACCATATTGCCGTGCGAGGATTGCATCTAGAAATTAATTATTGGTGGAGTCCCCATCCCTCCCAACATAATAACTGCAACATCAGTAATGTATAGTCATTCCACAGACTTCAATGGGAGGGTTTTCAGATGAGAAGCACAATGGGCTTGTGTCACTATACAACATATTACCGATGGGTGTGAGTGTCTAGTCAATGGTCTTTGTTCAAATTTACTTTTATTTAAAAACATGACACTTGCAATTGTTAATGTGGAGCAGGCATAAATAACACGTGACAATAACATTAGAGGCAATGAATGTAAAATTACTCTCATCATTAAAATGAAAGCATTCTGTTCTAGAGGAAATTAAAATCATGTCACAAAATGATGCGCATGCCATTCCATCTGATGCTTTAGCACTAAAATTTAATTTCCAGAAAGCTGCTGAGAATAATGATGCAATAAAACAATACATCATAACGCAGAAAGGAAATGGGTGGGAATAATTGCAATAACCTTTCAATATCTAGCAGCTTTTAAAAGTATTAATTTCTACTTCAGATAATTGGAAAAGACACCTGGGCAGCCAGGCAATGTTTTTATGGGATTGCTCTGTCACCAGTGTAGATTGTCTTTCAAATCAGAATGATCGTTTAGCACTAAATGACAGTGAATCTAAGAAATGGGTCTCCTTAGACAGTATTTGCCATAAATTACCAAATAGAATTTTCTTCAAGGTCAGCCATAAAAAAAGTTGGCAGGTAAAAAACATGGTGTGTGTTGCGGACAATACACAAGACCATAGGCCTGCAGTAAGTTAACACTACATGCTGTAAAATAAAGTTAAAGACTGACAACATAAATTATCACCAAAGCCTGATAATCTACGAGCTTTAAACTAAATAGCTGGTTAGTGCAAAAAAAGGGATCTAGCTTGTCTGAGAAGCACAAATCCATGGAGGCTTGTGGTGAAGTCCTTATGCGGCACACCATAAAATCTTTAAAGCCCAGATTCGTCCGAAGAATTAAAGTCTACTTTGCATTCCACTCATGATAATAGCTTTGAAAAAGCGAGAGAAATCTAAATTGATGTGTCTGGTAATCGAAGCACAGCGAAGGGATTATTCAAACTTATTCACTGGATACTTTATTACACCCGGGACATAAAACAAATACCAATCTGCTTTAGGCCAATTACTAGGCTCCCATACATCACTTTGTCCTCGTTTGGTCACAAAACCCTGCCATTTTGAAAGTAGATAGCAACAGTATGTGCACCTGAAGCATTTTACTGTCATCACTGGTAGAGGCTTTGGCTGGTCATTTGGCAATAAATGTTATAATTAGTCTATTAATTTCAAACTGAAGCTTTCCCAATACATTTCCAATTGCTGGTTACCTTACATGTTATCAAATGTTATTTTTTGCTATCCCTTAGAACTAAACCCTAGATAAAAGTGCAATTTTTAACAGAACATTGGGTTTGGATGTTAAAATATAATTTCATATATATAGTCCCCACCTAAGGTTAACCGAGTACTTTGATCATCAGGGTAGTACACTACACATGGGCAAATGCTCTGTTTTCATCACTGTCAGAACTTTTGTGGCTCATATCTATGAAAGCTTCTTTACTCTGCACGAATGAAGATGAGACAGTGAAGTGCCATTGAAGCAGCTCAGAAGAAAATCAATATTCCTCGAGATGATGACTGTGATAAGACAGAAGCCAGGTCTGATAGATAAAGTGGAAGCTTTCATTGAAACAGATTAATAATCTATTTTTGGACCTTTCCGTATTTCCAAAACTGGAAGATCAATTAAATGAAAAATGCAGGGGAATCATTACAATTATAACTGGCGTGACAAAGGTTTCATGTTTGAACTAGGATTTCCCTTTACTTCAGATAAGATGAATCCATTTACACATCTTAATATTGAAACCTGCAACTTGCAACTATGATCAAGCAAAACATAATTGAACAGTTCTCTAAAACATGCTGCCATCTTTGGGTCAGATTTGGAATAGAGATTGAGGAAACTATTTTACAAAGTGCTGAAAGCTGAATATATGTGTATATTATGCTTGGGTCAAGAATTCCACAGAGCAATGGGAGAGTACTTTAATGCATTACAATTCTGTGCTGGGGCTTATCTGGTACATAATTACCAAGAGTAAACAGAAGTGATCCAAGTATACAATTTCCTTATACCAAATTACTCCTAATTTACTTACATTATGTAAATACTTCCTCTAAACAAACATCTAAATACGTCAGGTTGAATTGCAGAGTTTCCCAACACACTGATGAATCCACTGCACCCTACAGTCATTGAAATACCTTCTTCATTCAGTGACATGAAATGTTGTTTGTTGATAATAAATAAATATTAATGAGACAACCAGTTTCTAGAGGCTGTTGTACAGGCAAATATGATTTTTGTTAGGCATCTGAGAGGAAATGGAACTCAGAAAATGCAGCTATTTTAATGTGCGCTACTGAACAAATTAAAGATCGTCCAATTTAAAATATTGCACATAAGTTCTGTACACTCATCTACTGTACAAAAAAACTATTGCTCAAGGTACCCATTGCAGGTGGACCATCAAATTACAGAAAAAAGTTGCTCTAATGATGATACCTCAGGTGCCTTGTTAATATTGTCGTCATTCCCTCATTAACAGTGCATAACAAATTAAACATCCTGTGGCAAACGAGGATAGAAGCAGATTACGTCTGGAAATGTGTGAAATGGAAGTGCTTTTGGCATTGGGAAATGCAGTACAAAATAATTTTTCAGTCTTAGGACAGTGCTGTCATACATCATAATCCATTTTATGCAACTGTACCTAGTTTCCAGCGATCATTAAGGTTTGTGAACATTTACAATGCCTTCTACATTTTCATCTGTCAAAGCAACATCCAGTTTAGCTGGACAGATCTTTTTTTATTAATTTTTTTTCCACATGACCTCAGTGTTTTGAAACCCTTTATCTGAAGAGATCATCCTTTATTCTTAAAGCATTAACCTTCCAAAACTCAAGCTTGAAGTAAGCTAATCACATCCTGCCTTCTGCTAGTTTCAGTCTAGGAGCCTGTAATTTGTACCCAAGGCTTTCCTTCCCACGTCTTGTACTGGATCATTTTTTTTGCAATGAGGCAGATGGTGAAAAAGAGAATATATCCTTTGCGTGTTAGAGATAGGCGAATTATAAACTCATTTTTTAAAAGCTAATTTACAAATTGGCTACCAAAACACACACACAGGGAATATTTACCTTAAGTGGATACTTTTTTTTTAAACACTTCTCAATCAGTTGAACATTGAATAATTACATGTTTCAGTCATAAACTTGCAATTTTGTCTTGCACCCAGTTGATATAATTTGCCTCTAAGGTAATGACTTTGGTCATAAAATTAATTAGTATCATCTCTCCAGTGATTTTTCTGCAGAATAAAACAGAGTACTTTGACACTTTCTGTGTTTGAGAATAATGATAGGAACAGGAGCTAAGATGTCTGGAGGTCCAGGCTACACAACAATAGATTTCTCCACATCAAAAAGCTTAACTTGCATGGATTAGGTTGAAGAAAGCCTCTCAAACAATAGGAACGGGTCTTGTTGTAAATAATGGAATTGCATAAATTTCCTTCCTGGGCTCGGGAGACACCCAAAACTCTAATCTATCCAGGAAAACAAATGAATTCTTAAAGTTATTTTCAGATTCAAAGTCAGAGTGCAGCAGGAGCGTTCCTTCTGTCAAATTTCTGTCTGTGCTGAGACTTCTTTCTTTGCACCTTGACCTCAGTTTCCTCACATTATCTTTCAGCTGTTCACTCATCCACTGGGTTGTTAACTTCACCCCTCCCCCCCCCCTCAAAAACAAAGAAATTTAATGTGCACTCAGCATCAATATTCAGGGACACTCGTACCCAGAAACAACACATGACAAGCAGGAGCAGATTTTAACAAGCAGATGCCAATGATGGCATATTGAAGTTTAGCAGCCTAATTCCTTTAAAATAAAGCTGGATAACTGTGATTGGCAACAGAACTAGAGTTAATTACAAGCAGAAAGGATTACATATTCCACAGAACACAAACCGACTCTGTTCTGGGGTTGATAGAGAAAAGTAGCATTGTTAAAGTCCCAGTTGTATGCACGAGAAGTAATTGGGGAGGGGGAACTAATGTGACTGCTCTAAGAGCCAGCATACATCAGATGGGCTGAATGCCTTCTTCTATGTCAAAGGAACAATCAGAAATACGATGTGTGAAGTTGTGTTCTATGTTTCAGGGAAGGTTACAGCAAATAATATTATGGCGGGGTGTAACTGGGTTGGTATTAATGAGGAGGTACAGTTTCATGCACCTCAGTGGGCCTTTCAAACAGGGAAAGAGTAGAACAGAAGAATGATAATGGTACAGTATTTTATACATGCATGTCAGCCAGTTAACTTAAAATCAGTGGTAACTGATAACTTTAATTAGCATGATGTCCCACTGTGAAAAGTCTAATAAAAGCCACAGTGCCAGATGAAATGTGCAAGTCAGTAAAAATGTTAGTTTAAGATTAAAAATATATATATTATTAGCTCAAGATCTGGAAAACATAACTGATTATAAACACTGGTCATTACGGTGTCTACGTGCATGTTTGCACTGCAGAATGTTTATTCATATTTGTCTTCACGGCAGTTCATACAGGAAATTATTTTTAAGGGAACATAGAACACGGGCGATTATTCTGAAAAAGGCACTCTTATGGAATTTGGAAACACAATTTAGTAGTTATAAACAAAGATTGAAACTCACTCCAGTGAAATGAAAATATTTAAATAAATGCCAGTTCAACCCATTTACTGATTCACCGCTGAGATGTATTCATTGAGATGAATCAATGCTGTCACACTACAGTGAACCAACATTTGTCAGAATGATAATGGTCTATATTTTATGGTCAGGAGTGGTGCCATTCTCTGCTGATCTTGAGGAAAGTACCTTTGAAAGATCTAATGATCTTTGTAATAGGTATTTCTCATCTCCCGATATTGTTCGCTGCCACATATTCATTCTGGGGGTCTCCCTTGCATTCAGACACAACAATATCATCAAGTTGATTGAGCAGCTTTAGATTTTAGGCTTTAGAGTCACAGCGCGGAAAAAGAGCCCTTGGCCCACCGAGTCCACACCGACCAACAATCACCTCGCCATTTGCTCTATTCCAACAATTTACTGAAGCCATTTAACCTACAAACCTATAATTTTCTTTTAGTGTGGGAAGAAGCCGGAGCACCCGGGGAAAACCCACGTGGTCACAGGGAGAATGTACAAGCTCCATACAAACAGAACCCTTAATCAGGATTGAACCCGGTTGCTCTACTGCTGTATCACTGTGCAACCCTAATTTGAAATTACCACTGAAAAAGCAAACCTAAATGTGAAACACAGTATTTTAACTAGCAATTTGTTTTTTATTATTTTATTGTTATTATTTTTAAATGTTTTATTGAAGTAAGAATGGATTCAAAACACTGTTGTGAGTTTCCTGGTGTAATGACATTGAACATAAATCACCGGTTCCTCGCTCCCCTCCATTGAGTCTGTCCAAAGCAAGCGTTGTCTGCGGAGGGCGCTCAGCATCGCCAAGGACTGCTCTCACCCCAACCATGGACTGTTTACCCTCCTACCATCCGGGAGGCGCTACAGGTCTCTCCGTTGCCGAACCAGCAGGTTGAGGAACAGCTTCTTCCCGGCGGCTGCCACTCTACTCAACAACGTACCTCGGTGACTGCCAATCACCACCCCCTCCGGACACTTATTATTATTTATTCTCATTTGCTATGTCGCTCCAGGGAGATGGTACAGCAAGAAGGGAAATAGAATGGGAGAGATTGACTGCTGGGGAAAATACCATTGACTAGATGCTTGTGTACTTATCTGGTAATGGAAATCCAAACTTCTATTAAAGGAAACCAAAGTGCTATGACCCCTTTGTGAGTAAGTAAGACTATGCTTGCCTGAGAGGAACTGCAATGAAGCTTCACTAGGTTGATTTCTGGGGAGAGAGGGCTTTCATATGAGAAGATAGTGAGTATAACGAGTATAATGAGAGATGGTCATATTGAAATATATAAAATATTTAGAGGGAATTGCATTCAGTTCTGTGCATCATGTTATAGGAAAGATGTTGTCAAACTGGAAAGGGTACAGAGAAGATTTCATGAGGATTTCGCCAGGACTAGAGGGCCTGAGGTATAGGGAGAGGTTGAGTAGGCTCTATTCCTCTATTCCTTTCAGCGCAGGAAGATGAGCTGTGATCTTATAGAGTTGTATAAAATCATATAGTCATAGAGTGATACAGTGTGGAAACAGACCCTTTGTCCCAACTTGATCACACCGGCCAACATGTTGTAGCTACACTAGTCCCACCTGCCCAGGTTCGGTCCATATCTCTCTAAACCTGTCCATGTACCTATCTAACTGCTTCTTAAATGTTGGGATCTCTCTATGATTCTATGATCAGGCCCAACGTCATTAAGTGATAGGAGCAGGCTTGAGTGTTCGCAGTTATATTTATGTTCTTACAATTCTAAACTTTCTAAACTAAAGTGTAGACAGCATATAATTAAACTAATATCCTACTTACACACATTATGTTTATGAGTTAATCTTGACCTCACGCGTAATAAATGGTTTGTTTTATAGTCATATTTATAAAGTCAGGAAGCTATATAGCATGGAAACAGGCCCTTCATCCCAATATTAATGCTGACTAGTTGCCCATTCATCTAGTCCTACTGCCCTCTGGCCTATATCCCTCCCAATTAATACCCCTTCCAATTAAGTATATTCTTTAATATTTGAAAACCTTTACCTAAAGTGCTTCAATTCAATGAAGCACTTTATGGAATGTTCAATCAACCATTTTTGCTTCTAAAATCTGATGGAGCATTCCCTCGAATACAAGGAAGATATAAGGAAGGAAAAATGGATACAAGTAAACCTACAATTGTTATCATTTGTGCGATTACCGCCAGATAAAGAACAAATAGATTCACTTATTAGGCGACAGACGTGAAATCGAAAAGAAATAAATGTCAGAAATATGTAATCTTTCACTAAATAGAATGAAGCATATATCTTCATTTAGACGTTGTTTCCTTCTTTGCTTCCAATTTGGAACATTCATCAGCACAAAGTCAACTTGACTCTGGGTTTACTCTAAAGTGTTTTGACACTAAGTTTAATAAACCATGAAGAACTCATTAATAAGTAATGACCTGCAGTGCTAACAAATAAAGCTGATTACATCAGCAAAATCCTAGAGTAAATCCAATCATGCTCCATGCCATCTGACTTCAACCAATTGTGAATAATTTCCTCAAAATATATGGTGCCAGGCACCCAAACAGGGAAAGAGCAAAATATTCTATCTTTGATTTTCGCAAATGGGTGTGTATGTTGAAAAATCCTACATTAAACACAATTTGAAATACAAATCATGGATTTAAAAATAATACCTGTAATCCTTGCACCTCTTCATTGTTTTAAACTATAACAATCTTAATGCGTGAATATTTCAAAATTGTTTAAGATCAAATTTGGATTACCCTTTATGTCCAAACCCTTTTTGGGTATTGTTATCACACTTGAGTGTGTATGTAGATTTAATAATAAAGAGCATGGTATTTCACTGCTTAAAAAAAATCATCTTAAAGTTAATTTACTATCAGTTAAGCTCTCCTTTAATGAGAACATTTCAGCAGTAATTGCTTTTGCCTGGCTACTGCACTCCAGAAGGATGACATGTACTACATTAACATTTCAAACCCAAATTTTAATTTGCAAACCTGCACAAGGCAATAATTTGGTCAATCCCACAATGGCATATATTTTTATTGAAGTAGTCTGCTCACTTTCTGGCTGTTTCCAGGCTGATTGTGATTTTGCCAATGTTTATGATAGTACCAATTACCAAAAGGCAAAAAAACATATTTTCTCAGTGAAACATACGGCTGCTATGTAATGAATGACAGGAGGTGTGTCCGGAAGATCTGGACTATGCTGGCATGTCGAGGTTAGAGGGCAAATAATGTATATTTGTTGCATGCTGCAGAATAAATTTCACAAGACTTCAAACTAAAACAATTTTGTGAGCTTGGCATGAAGCATTCAAGGAAGCCTAAGGACACGATGCTCAAATGTTTTCTTTAATTAGATATTTTCATGAATTTGGAAATGAAGGCAAGGTATGTACATTTGTACTTTTCTGTGGTCAATCTCAACTTTCATTGCTGTGGGCAAAACTAGCAGGTCATGTCTCCTCTATATAACTTGATTATGTTTTCCTTTTGAAACTATTTTAGAACCAATCTCATTGCCCATTGATGATGGCTAAAATTGAATTCTTAACATGCTGTTCACTTTTATTGAAGAAACCCTCCCTCACCTGAAGCAGGTGTGGTGAACTTGATTCATTTCTATGGCTACGTTTCACTTGGATTTGACTGGATGCTCCGTAAAGTTAAGGAATAGTAAACCTTGTGACATCAACCTGAGGCCAAGGTTTTGTTAACTCTGGAGACTGATGTGTACTACTTTAGTTTGCCACCTTTTCATTTTTTGTTTTAGAGATACAGCGTGGAAACAGGTCCAACAAGTTTGTGCCGACCAATGATTAACATTATCCTACACAGACTAAGGACAGTTTGCACATACACCCAGCCAATTAACCTACAAACCTGTGCGTCTTCGGGTTTGTGGGAAGAAACCAAAGATCTCTGAGAAAACCCACGCGGTCACAGGGAGAACGTACAAACTCCATACAGACAGCACCCATAGGTGAGATCGAACCCGGGTCTCAAGCGCTGCAAGTGCTGTAAGGTAGCAACTCTATCGCTGTGCCACCGAGCTGCCCTATTTAAGATGGGCACAATAAAGCTGACCAGTTGATTGCAAACATGAATCGATCAGCTTGCAGGCAATTTACCACGGGAAGGAAATAGTGTGAAAAGGTCTGACAGGATCTAGTGGGGCGGCGCAGTGGTAGAGCTGCTGCCTCACAGTGCCTAGAACATGGGTTTGATCCTGATCTCAGGTACAACAATAAGTGCAGCAACGGGTGTAAAACAGCAGAACCTTGTTGGCGCCATTGTGGCGACTCTTTGTGTACTTTGCTTGCAAAGACAAATAATTTCAATGCACAAGTGACAATAAAGTATCATTATCATCATTAGAGTTTGGACGTTCTCCCTGTGACCGCATGGGTTTCCTCTGGGTGCACCGATTTCCTCCCACATCCAAAAGGCGTGCAGGTTTGTAGGATAAATGACCTCTAGTGCATAAGGAGTGGAAGAGAAAAGTGGGATTATATAGAAACTAGTGTGAACTAGGGTGATCGATGGGCGTTGTGGACTCTGTGGGCCGAAGGGCCTGTTTCCATGCTGTATTCCTAAACTAAAACTAATCTAAACTAAACCAAAGACTGAATGTTACTGTGCGATGACTTGCCTTCAATGGACCGACTTGCCCCTCCATGCCTCTCAGGGGCGGAAAACCCGGGGAGGCCAGGGTGGATACGTCCCCCCTCTGTTTTGAGAGGTGGGGGACATCCCCCCCCCCCCCCAAGTTTTTGTAATCCGGATTTTAAAACCCGGTGAAATCTCCGCTTTCTGCGAGACAGTGGGGGTGGGACTCTGATCGAGGGCACCGATTGTACGAGAGTCAGCAGGCAATGGGGGCGGGACATGATGATTCAGCGCGATCATTGGAGATGGGAGACGTGCCAAAACACTCTCGGCACAGACCACAGGACAACACCCAAATCTTGGCTGGGTCTCCGGCGCCGTCCCGTCCCTACCTGAGTGCCCCCCTCGCCGGCGCTGGGTGGCCAGAGAGGTCGGGAGTCAGATGGGAGCTGTACCCCCAGGTCCACAGCCAGCGCAGAGAAGCAGCGCTAAACTCAGCTTAACTCGGCCTGTCCCGCCAGGTTAACCTGCTTGGGCTTGCGGGAAATATGGCCAGCGTGGAGAAGCAGCGCAGGTGTCCCGTCAGTCCAGGCAGGGCTGTAGGTTAACCCAGCGAGACAGGCAGAGTTGAGCTGCATTTAGCGCTGGATTGAGCCTCCGAAGCCGTGTGTGTGTGTGTGTGTGTGTGTGTGTTGTGCGCTGGTGTTGTGTGTGTGTGTGTGTGTGTGTGTGTGTGTGTGTGTGTGTGTGTGTGTGTGTGTGTGTGTGTGTGTGTGTGTGTGTGTGTGTGTGTGCATGTGTGTGTGTGTGTGTGTGGCCACCAAAGATTTGTGTCCCCCTGGTCCCCTCCATATTTTGATAGCAATTTCCGTGCCTGCCTCTCATTGCTGCACTAGCTCTGTGGCTGCACCAGCTGAGGTTTCAGCTCTGTAGGCAAACTGGAGCAGAGTGAGTTACAAGCAGCTTCCAGATGGTGCATTGGGCAATTGTATTTTGCATAATATTCCTCTATTGTCAATTGCCTCGTCCATGTTTCCAATGTGGGACAAATTCACCAACCTTCCCTTATGTCATTGCAGCCATTGGCACCCCTCCATACAACTCCCCCTCCCCCCTTCAAACACACCCACTACAAGGTCAGCATGGGGGGGGGAGGGGGGGGGGGGTGTTGATAGGTAGATGGTTGGATAAAGGCCAGAGATGACGAGATGAAAAGTGTGAGATAAGGATAGAGAAGGTGTGAAACCAGAGGGAGGAATATAGTTGGAAGAGAACAGGGGGAGGGTGAAGGGGGAAATGGGTATGAATCCAGATGGGGCTCAAAGAAGAGAGAGGAGGGGAGGTGAAGGGGTTTCTTTGTAGGTTAATTTCCTGAAATTGGAGAATTCAATGTTCAGACATTAGATTGTAAACTACTCAATGAGTAGCTTACAACCTAATGTGAGGTGCTGTTACTCCAGTTTTTCATGTTGCCTCATTCTGGCAATGGAGGAGACCCAGGATAGGAAGGTCAATGTGGGAAAGGACAGTGTGTGGCTTCACTCTAGCAATGGAAGGGGCCCAGGACTGTCATTTATATTTACACATTCCAATCTATAACATAAGGAATATCACCTATCTGCAATTGTATTTTACATCATACTCCTCTATTGTTAATTGCCTCATCCATGTTTCCAATGTGGGACAAATTCACCAACCTTCCCTTATGTCATTGTCATTCCAGCCATTGGCACCCCTTCATACAACTCCCCCTCCCCCTTCAAACCCACCCACTACAAGGTCAGCAATCACCTTCCCTTTGTTTTTATAAAGGTTATTAATTGAACTGGTGTACAAACCCAAACCGGTGATGATAGCATTCATATCATGGCCTGAGTTGATACCTGGATGATGGATGGTAATAGCCGACCTCTAACTCATGCTTCCCACTGGATCTACATTGTAGTCCCTTCACCAAGCTCATTGTTAGGAAGACCCTCTCTCCTTTAAGTATCTTGCTCTTTAAACAAAGTCGCTGCTTCTAATAACTATTTTGGAGACCTAAAGGTAAGGTTACATGTTGCAATCTGTCCTTGATTTATGAACATCTGATTTATGAATTTGTGCCACGATAGAATTGACCTATTTCCTGGTTGTGTTTGTCTTTCTTCTCCAGTTATTTTTTACACCCAGATGCTACATTTGCCCGAAATATTACTTCAGAGATATTTACTGGGGGCATCTCTTTCGTCAGATGAGGAATGGCTATAAAGCATGTGCAATCTTTAATGGAATTAAAAATGTCATAAAATATGCATTCTGTTAGTGTGCTGATTAATAACTTCACATTAAATTCAAATGTCCATTTCAATCTATTTGAATTAAGTGGATGATAGTTTTTTTCTCAAAAGAGCAGAGAGCAAGTTGATGGCAATGAATGAAAGACGGCAGAGGAACGATGCCAAAGCCAGTAGGAGTAAAGGGCCTGTCAAACTTGGCCATAATTCGCGCGCTATTTACGCAACCTTCTAGCGTGTGGGTAGCGTGTGGGTATCGCGGGACGGGAACATGGAATGGTGTAGAGGAGTGTGTAGTGACGTGGACTACGTCCTGCATGAAATCTTCACACGCCACCGGCCTGTCACGTAACTGACGGCCAAAGTGGGACAGGCCCAAGACTCTCACGCAACGCCCCGTCTCACCTCCAACAGCAGCAGAAGCCGGCAAACCTCGGCCTGGGGCTCACGGCTGTTGCAGATCTGGATCCGCCCCCACTCCTACTCCCAGAGCGGGGCCAAGATGATTGGTGATAGACACAAAATGCTGGAGTAACTCAGCGGGACCAGCAGCATCTCTGGAGAGAATCAATTGGTGACGTTACGGGTCGAGACCCTGCTGTATTTGAGAACACACACACACACAAACACATCGCAAAGGCGGGGGTCAGGGCAAGCGAGGGGAGTGCTGCCTGAAATTCACACGGTGCAAAGCCAAGGTGATACATACACACACTGCGATGAACAGGAAGGTTGGCGCTGTAATTAAGACGGCTAGCACAGTGTACGGTAGGTCCTTTAAAAGAGGGAGGCAGAAAGGGGGGAGAAGGAGGGAGAAGGAGTGGAGACAACTGTTAAAAAGCCAGACAACATTTAAGAAGCCAGAGATACACGGCTGTGAAGTTCGGCGAACATTTAACATTACCGGTCGGTTATCCTTGATTCTGAAAACTACTGCTTACGTTTTGTTTCCCCAATAAGCCAATGAAATTCACTGGTCAGCACCGGCTACAGCCTACAAGAACCTTCGACCTCCTGGCAACCCAATAGGACCTCCTTGCGACCCACCTACGGATCGAGAGTTCTCGCTACTCTCAGTGGCGGCTTCATTCTAGTTGCCACTAATTTTTCAACATGTTGAAAAATTCTCGGCGACCATAATGAGGCTGCGACTAGTTCCCAGAATGTGGGAATTCCTCACGACCATGAAGGCGACTCCCCGGCAACCACCCGCGAACATGTGACGATCATGTGGCGACTGTAAAGTCTCCTGCAGTTGCCTAAAAAGTTGCCTAAGTGGGACAGACCCATTAGGCTTACCAAAATCAACAGTTTGGAACATCATTAAGAAAACGAGCACTGGTGTGCTTACTAATCGCAAAAGGACTGGCAGGCCAAGGAAGACCTCCACAGCTGATGACAGAAGAATTCTCTCTATAATAAAGAAAAATCCCCAAACATCTGTCCGACAGATCAGAAACACTCTTCACGAGACAGTTGTGGATTTGTCAATGACCACTGTCCGCAGAAGACTTCATGAACAGAAATACAGAGGTGACACTGCAAGATGCAAACCACTGGTTAGCCACAAAAATAGGATGGCCTGGTTACAGTTTGCCAAGAAGTACTTAAAAGAGCAACCACATTTCTGGAAAAAGGTCTTGTGGACAGATGAGACAAAGATTAACTTATATCAGAGTGGTGGCAAGTGCAAAGTATGGAGGAGAGAAGGATCTGCCCAAGATCCAAAACATGCCACCTCATCTGTGAAACACGGTGGTGGGGATGTTATGGCCTGGGCATGTATGGCTGCTGAAGGTACTGGCTCACTTATATTCATTGATGATGGTAGAAGCATTATGAAATGTGAAGTGTATAGACACATCCTATCTGGCGTTCAAACGCCTCAAAGCTCATTGGCCGGCGGTTCATTCTACAGCAAGACAATGATCCCAAACATATTGCTAAAGCAACAAAGGAGTTTTTCAAAGCTAACAAATGGTCAATTCTTGGGTGGCCAAGTCAATCACCCGATCTGAACCCAATTGAGCATGCCTTTTATATGCTGAAAAGAAAACTGAAGGGGACTAGTCCCCAAAACAAGCATAAGCTAAAGATGGATGCAATACGGGCCTGGCAGAGCATCACCACAGAAGACACCCAGTAACTTGTGATGTCCATGAATTGCAGACTTCAAGCAGTCATTGAATGCAAAGGATATCCAACAAAATACTAAACATGCCTACTTTCATTTTTACATGAATTATGGTGCCCTGGAATGGGGGGGGGGACTATGTATAAATACTGCCGTAATTTCTACATGGTGAAACCAAAATGTGTAAAATTACCCTTTATTAAAATCTGACAATGTGCACTTTAACCACATGTGATTTTTTTTCTATTACAAATTTTTGTCACACGTCGATTTTTGTGTCTAAATTTCAGACTGGATTGATTTACATTAAATAGTAGCAGTTGCCTTAAAAAATAGTTGCCGTAAAAAATCCAGGACATTTAGGGAAAAGAAAAATGCAAAATGCCAATTATTGTCAGCAGTGTGCTGGAAACAGCATTACCTCGAGTTGGAGAAAATTGTGATTGACTTTGTACAGATGCCAAAGATTAACATAATTGAGCTCTGTGAACTGCAAGGTAATTTGGCTAAATCATAAAAGCAAGCAGGAAAAGTAGCAAGAACTGGGTAGGAAAGGGCTGGCATTTAAAGATACATTACGATGATTATATTTGCATTAAATTCCTGTATAGAATTCCTCCACAAAAGATGACAAATCCGAATGCAAATCACAACCATGACCATAAGAACTTGTTTAAATGAGGTCAAACAATTTTTTAATATTGTGCAAGGCTGATTTGCAGAAAACTTATGCACTGCAATTGGCATCCATCCATTCTCCTTAATTGTAAAGTGAAAATAAGCTGCCTTGTATGGAACACAGTTCCAAAATGAAAATCGACCTTCTCAGCTTAACAGCAACTGAAAAAATATTTAATGGTGATGCTTTAGGCTTTGATGTGATGAGATTTCAAACGACTGGGGTAACAACCTGCTGGGAGCATATTAGAGGATCAATATAATCCTCAATCCAAATTAAACACATTTTGTTCATGGCTGTGTTTCCTTATGGACATTTTGTGCTGCCACTGGATGTGCTTAATGCCAATCAATAAAGAGATACCTACAGTATTATATGGTCACAGGAAGAATTCCTTTTGAATATATTTTAAATGGTTTATTTGGATTAAATTGTTAAATTTTAACCTAAATCTGTCTGTTAGACACACTCCAAAGATGAATGCCTTGGTGTGTTTAGCTCAGCATAGAGATTATTTCCCACTGACTAGACAATAAAAATTCATTCAGAATCATCAGAAAAGCATGGTTTTAACTAGGTCACATTACTTAATCCTTCTGGGACTGAGATAACAGCTACTCATCCATCACTTTATCAAACAAAAGTAGATCCCCAATAAGAACTTTCATCTTGTGTGTTTAAAGACTGATCCTGGTAGCACTATAAATTTTAACCCTTTCAAGCTTACATTGCCTAAATTAGCAGAAAGCAAAATGCTTAAAATCTTTCTACCAGTTCAATATCAATTAAATGGGTATGACAGACTCTGTTACAGGTCGTCATAAGGTGTCAATCATAATGTACTGCACTCTGAAATGTGTGACTTTCATTTAAACATAATTTGGATTAGAAATAGTTGTATGCATAAAAGTACACATCTGATCGTCATTGTGAAAGATACACACACTCTGATATTGAAGGGGAGGCATGGGCATAGTGGAGAAAGCAGTCAGAAAGCAGAAAGCTAGAAGTTAGAGAGGGCAGAAGTCTTGACAGCCTGAATGCCAGCTCCTCTTTATACTTCTCTTTTTTCTCTTCTGCCCCACAGTTCAGTGGCTGGAAAGGTAAGTTAATGTCAAAAGTGGAATAGAACTTCTGTTCTTGACCTTTTATTCCAGAGGCCTGGACCATTAACCTGGGGGACATAATTTCAAATGCTGGCAGCAAGGATGTTTAAATATGGTTATGTAGTAGATGTGGAATTAAAGTTTAGTTTATTTATTGTTACATGTACCGAGGTACAGTGAAAAGCTTTTGTTGTGTGCTAACAAGCGAGGGAAAAGACAATACATGAAACAGCTTAATCTTGGTAACATCAACTATAAAGCTATGGGTTGTCTTAAGAACACAGGTAGTCCACCAATACCTCTCACCAATACATCTTTTACTGGAATGAAATATTGGAAAAGATCTGGCATTAGGAAAAGATCGAGTAGGATGGAGTTTTAGTAGGGAAGGAGAGTGGTAATGGTTCACCCCCACGATGCAATCCCATCGCCAGTCACATTTTCCCCTTCCCTCCCCACCCCTTTTTGCTTTCGATAGAGACCAGCCTTTCCCTGACTCCTTGGTTTGCTCATCCCTCACCACCCATCGTTCCCCTGTAACTAAAGGAGGCGAGAGGGCCAAAGTTTTAAGGATATGCCCATGATGTTATTTTTTTACATGCTGTCAGGTGTGGTGCTAGAGATAGATACAATAATAGCATTTAAGAGACTTTTAGGTCAGCTCACAGATATGCAGGGAATGGATTATGTACAGGCAAATAAGAGCATTGACATTGTGGGCCAAAGGACCTGTTCCTGTGCTGTACTGTTCTATATTCTATATACTATATCTGAACTAATCTATAATCTGGCAGGTAAAGTGCAAACTAAGGCTACGGTTTACCAAATAGCATGACAAATGTGCATTGTTCTCCATTCCTGAGCTGCCACAATGCTACATCCTTGAGCTTCTTTATATTCTTCTTTTCAAAGTTATGGATTTGGGTGCAGATATTCCCCCAATGCCATTAAGGAAACATCCTAAAGCCAGCAAACATATTCTTACTCATTTCCCAGGATCTTGATATTATTGAAATTGCAGTATTGTAATATACTGAAATATATTGAAATATAAAAGTCAGCCACCTCTTGCTGTGTGTTGAAGAATATTTTCTTTGCTCGGAGAACTGAATGAAAGTGCAGTGGCTGTTTGTGGGAGCAATGATAAAGGGGGCACTCACCTGTTCCCAGTAATTATTGAGGATTGGTACACACATATACAGTATGTGTGTGTGAGTGTAAATATTTATCTGTTTAAATATGCTGCTCTAAATCAGTTAGATTTAAGTTCCTGTGCGCTTGCTTCATGGACTGACTTAGACCTAAACTACAGATACACTTATTTAACACTAATGGAACAGCCAATGAATACCAGAAGCTACATATATTCTCAGCAGTTACTGAGCTGCACTAGCTCTTTCAATACCAGACATAATAAATTGTTCATGAGTCCGTTTATTATAATAACGGCAGCATTTCTGCCAGCAGTTTCATGCTTTTGCACACTGTTTATAGAAGTTATCTGACCTGACTATTTATCTTCAAAAGCGTCAGGATATTTTCTGAAATACTGTGATACTCATATTCAGATAAGCAGCTGGACCAAGCCTATTTAAGCAATTTTTGTCACATTCAGAAACAGTTACCAATCAGACAAGCACTTTCAAAGTATTCAAAGTATTCAAAGGTTTTTATTGGTCACATTCACATACACCGAGGTGTAATGAAGTGAAATGCTTTTTGCCATTTTGCAGCACACAAAAAAGAAAACAGTCATAACACCAATGAGAGTCTTAAACACAAAGAACATCCCCCCACAATGGCTCCCACCATGAGGGAAGGCACAAAGTCCAGTCCCCAACCCCAGTTCACCCATAGTCGGGCCTATTGAGGCCTCCACAGTTGCCTCTACGGAGGCCCGATGTTCCTGGCCGTTCTCGCTGGGTGGTGGTGCTCCGGCATAGGGAGAGTCCTCACAGCGGCATGGGAACCCTGGAACGGCCGCCTTCGTACTGGAGGCCGCGGCTTCCGAAGCCAACAAGGCCGCGCCGGATGGAGCTCCACAATTGGCGATCTCGTCGCGAGATCCCAGGCTCCCAGTGTAAAGTTCGGCGCTGCCGCCCGCAGCTGGCCGCTCCACAGTCCCACAGCTCCGCGATGTTTTACCCGGCGGTCTCAGCTCACCGGAGCTCCAACGTGGCGACCCAGGCAAGGCATCGCCCGCTCCACGATAGCGCTCCAGCGCTGTGCCGCTGCCGAAGCTGAGGTTCTGGGCGGTCCGCAACAGGAAACGCCGCTCCAGGCCCGCTGGTAGGCTGCGAGGACGGGTCGAAGCTGCAGCCGGAGAAAAGCTGTCTCTCCGACCAGGTAGGGACCCTGAAAGGCAGTTTCCCCCTTCCCCCCCCCCACCCTCCACACAAAAAAGTCTAGGCCTCCAAACAAAACACTTTAACTAACTAAAAATAAAAATAAAACTGTGAAAAGACAGACAGCTGCTGGCGCTTTAACAAATTCCCCATTTAAATTGCATTTGAATTGAATGATTTAACTTCTAAAGCCGTCTTCTCCCCTCTATTTACCTGAAATGCAACTTAGTACTCCAGGCACAGAAAATTCTGTAACAAATCTGGGATGCGATGAAATTGTTCTTACTAACTCCATACTACCATTCCATCTCTGACTGTCTCTTCATTAAATTGATTATAATGAGTATACATCACTTGATTTGTTTATTTTAATGAAGCCTAGCTTTGGAGTCATTAAATCCACTTTCCAATTGACCTCATGGGATTCCTACCCCACATGCTACGCTTAAATTAGAACTTTATCTTCAAGACAATTTGTTTTATGTACTATGTCTTATGTACTATGAAACAATTGATAACCAAAGTTAGATGAGCTGTAAAATATGACATTGGTCTGAATTAGTTGTAAAGCTCTCTTCTATCTACCATTAAACAAGATTACAACTCTCTCCCTCTTTTCTCCCCTCCCTTCATATAAACTCCCAACTCCGACAACTCCCAAATCCCTGACTGTTGAAGGCCAGCATGCCAAAAGCTTTCTTCACCTCCCTATCTACCTGCAATGCTACTTTCAGGGAATTATGTACTTATACTTCCAGTTCACTTTGCTTTACAACACTCCCTAATGGTTCGCCATGAATGTCCTGCCCTAGTTTGATTTCCTCAAATGCAACACAGCACACTTATCTGAATTAATATCCATTGACCATTCCTCAGCTCACTTCTCTAGTTGATCAAGATCCTGCTTTAATTCGTGTTAACCATCTTCACCCACCATGATACAGCCTATATTAGTTTCATCTCCAAAATTACTAATCCTGCCTTGTATATTCTCATCCAATTCATGATATAGATGACAAACATATATGGGCTCAGTACAGATCCCTGAGGCATAGCACTAATTACTCTGAAAATCAACCTTCCACAACCACTCACTGTTTCCTACCATGAAGCCAGTTTTTAATTTAGTTAGCTAGCTTTCCCATGCAATGATACCTTCCAGAGCAGCCTACCATGTGGAACCTTTTCAAAGGTCTTAATAAACTCTATATCAACTAGGTCTACAGTCCACCCACAACCATCTTCTTGGTTACTTCTTCAAAACAACTGATACAATCTCACAAACCATGCTGACTAGCCCAAATCAACACTTATCATCCAAAATCCATGTATATCTTATCCCTCAGAATCCAGTTACTTTTTTACCAGATGTTAACCATATAACCATATAACAATTACAGCATGGAAACAGGCCATCTCGACCCTTCTGGTCCGTGCCGAACATATAATCTCCCCTAGTCCCATATACCTGCGCTCAGACCATAACCCTCCATTCCCTTCCTATCCATATAACTATCCAATTTATTTTTAAATGATAAAAACGAACCTGCCTCCACCACCTTCACTGGAAGCTCATTCCACACAGCTACCACTCTCTGAGTAAAGAAGTTCCCCCTCATGTTACCTCTAAACTTCAGTCCCTTAATTCTCAAGTCATGTCCCCTTGTTTGAATCTTCTCTACTCTCAATGGGAAAAGCTTTTCCACGTCAACTCTGTCTATCCCTCTCATCATTTTAAAAACCTCTATCAAGTCCCCCCTTAACCTTCTGCGCTCCAAAGATTAAAGCCCTAACTTGTTCAACCTTTCTCTGTAGGGCTTACTGCTTTATAGATTCTGTGTTTTTCTTTGCAGCCCTCCTTAAAGAGAGGCACAACATTAGCCACCCCCCAGTCTTCCTGCACCTCATTCGTATTTGATGATGATCCATATATTTCAGACAATTCTCCTGCAATGTCACATCAAGCTTCCATTGTGTACAGTGTCTGTTTTATCAGGCCCAGGAGATTTCTCTGTCTTCATACATCTTAGGATGTCTACCATCTTCACGACTGCAATACGGATTGGCCTCAAGACATTCCCATTAACTTTTCCACACACGGATGACTACTTTTATTTCTGAGGAGCACTCTTCTCTCTCTAGTTACCTCTTTTCCCTTAATATACTTGCAAAATCTCACCGGAGTCTCATTAATCTGAGCTACCAGTGCTATTTCTTTTTGCCTTCCTGATTTTCTTGAGTGTTCCCCTCAATCCCTGTACCCTTCCTTGACCCTGCTGCTATACGATACGATATGATACTTGACCCATGCCTCCTTTTTTTGCTGACTCACCTCAATTCCTCTTTTCATTCAGGGTTCCTCACTCCCACTTGTCTTACCCTTCACTCTAACACGTGTACCTTGAATTCTCACTACCACACTTTTAAAGGCATCCCACTTTCCAGACATTCCTTTGCCTGCAAACAACTGCTCCAATCAACATTTGCAAGCTCTTACACCATCAACATTTGCCTTTGGAATTGGAATTTTTACTTGTGACCCAGCCCTGTCCTTATCCGTTTCTATTTTAAAACAAATAGAACTGTTGTCGCTAGTACCAAAGGTTTCACCCGCAGACACTTTAATCACTTGCCCTTCCCAATTTCTTAAGAGTAGGTCACGGTTTTCCCTCTTCCTTGTAGGACATTTTCCTGAAGATACTTGAGATGTTCAACCCCAGTTAAGCACTTGGCACTGCAACAGTCCCAGAATATATTGGGAAAGTTAAAATCCCCTACTTTGACAACCCTATTAGTCGTGCAACTGTCAGCAATATCTTTGGATACCTTTGGATAGCAGTAACAGGATCGGTCCGAGTCTGCATGGATTTACGAAGGGGAAATCATGCTTGACTAATCTTCTGGAATTTTTGAGGATGTAACTAGGAAAATGGACAATGGAGAGCCAGTGGATGTAGTGTACCTGGACTTTCAGAAAGCATTTGTTAATGTCCCTCATAGGAGATTAGTGGGCAAAATTAGGGCACACTGTATTGGGGGTAGAGTGCTGACATGGATAGAAAATTGGTTGGCAGACAGGAAACAAATAGGGATTAACAGGGCCTTTTCAGAATGGCAGGCAGTTACTAGTGGGGTTCTGCAAGGCTCGGTGCAGGGACCGCAGCTATTTACGATACACATCAATAATTTAGATGAAGGGATTCAAGGTAACATTAGCAAATTTGCAGATGACACAAAGCTGGGTAGTAGTGTGAACTGTGAGAAGGATGCTATGAGAATGCAGGGTGATTTGAACAGGCTGGGTGAGTGGGTAGATGCAAGGCAGATGCAGTTTAATGTGGATAAATGTGAGGTTATCCACTTTGGTGGCAAAAACAGGAAGAAGGATTATTATCTAAATGGTGTCAAGTTGGGAAAAGGGAAAGTACAATGGGATCTGGGGGCCCTTGTTCATCAGTCACTGAAAGTAAGCTGGATCTGGATGTAGTACACTGAAAAGCTCTAGGTAGAGCACCATTCAGCATTATGATGGTGGTGGACATACCAGTCGAGATGGAGATGCTTTTGGAGTGCATCCTTGTAAGTGTTGATGTTTTGGAGATCTCTGCTTGATCTGGATGTAGGTACAGCAAACATGTACAGCAGGCAGTGAATGACATGTTGGCCATAACAAGAAGAGTTGAGTTTCGGAGCAAAGAGGTCATGCTGCAGTTGTACAGGGCCCTAGTGAGATTACACCTGGAGTATTGTGTGCAGTTTTGGTCTCCAAATTTGAGGAAGGACATTCTTGATATTACAGTATAGGTTAAGGTTAATTCCCGGGATGGAGGGACATTCATATGCTGAGAGAATGGAGCCGCTGGGCTTGTATACTCTGGAATTTAGAAGGATGAGAGGGTATCTCATTGAAACATATACGATTATTAACAGTTTGGACACGTTAGAGGCAGGAATCATGTTCCCAATGTTGGGGAGCTCCAGAACCAGGGGCCACAGTTTAAGAATAAGGGGTAAGCCATTTAGAACGGAGATGAGGAAACACTTTTTCACACAGTTGTGAGTCTGTGGAATTCTCTGCCTCAGAGGGCGGTGGAGGTCAGTTCTCTGGATATTTTCAACAGAGAGCTAAATAGGGCTCTTAAAGATAACAGAGTCAGGGGATATGGGGGGGAAGGCAGGAACGGGGTACTGATTGTGAATGATCAGCCATGATCACATTGAATGGCGGTGCTAGCTCGTGGGGCCGAATGGCCTACTCCTGCACCTGTTGTCTAATGTCTATTTTCTATATCCTGGCATATTTGTCCCTCTAATTCCCATTGAATATGTGGGGGTTTATAGTACAATCTCAGCAATGTGATCATCCCCTTTTTATTTCCCACGTACCCATAAAGCTTGACTGGATGATCCATCAGTGATGTTACCTAGGACTACTGCGGTGAAGTTCTTCTTAATTTGCAAACCAACTACCCCTCCTCTTTGGCCCCCAACTCTATCTCATCGATCATACCTGTAGCCTGGAAGATTAAGCTAACAGTCCTGTCCCTCTCTCAGCCTGCTTTCCCCAATAGCAAAAATATCCCAGTGGTTCTTACCTATCCATGCCCCGTGCTCATCTGTCTTACTGGCCAGGCCTCTAACATTAAACTAGTGGAAATTTAATCCAACCAACATCCCTCACTCTGTACAATCACTTGCCAATGCTGTCTACAAAACTTTCTGTCATTGACTTCTGTGCCGCATTCCAGCCTCTCACTTGCTCACTCATTGGATCCCTTCCCCCTGACAATATAGTTTATGCCCTCACGAATAGCACTAGCAAACCTGTCTGCCAGGATATTAGTCCCTCTCCAGTTCAGGTGCAATTTGTAACTCTGGTACAAGTCCAAAATGGTCCAAAAATCTGAACCCCTGCCCCCTCCACCTACTTTTCAGACCTACGTTCTCCTGTCCTATTGTAGTATTCCTATCCTCACCAGCACGTGGCACCGGGAGTAATTTATAGTTTAGTTCAGAGATACAGCATGGAAACAGGCCCTTCGGCCCACCAAGTCCACGCCGACCACCGATCCCTGCACATTAACACTATCCTAGACGCTAGGGACAATTTACAATTATACCAAGCCAATTAACCTACAAACCTGTATGTCTTTGATATCTCCAGAGATTACTATCCCCGAGGACCTGCTTTTTAATCTTTTGCCTAACTCCCCAAATCTCCTGAATCTTTATGTAGTACAATAATCAATTCTGCCAAGTACGTCAGATGATGAATGCTTTAGTACCTTCTATTTGACGATACTAAAGAAGCTTGTATCTCATAGATACAAAACACTTGCAAGTATGAAATATATAATTTGATCTCTGTGAAGCATTTTTATGTTTCTTTGTTCTAGTATTTGTCTGAAGTGCTCTTGAAGTATTTATGAAAATTATTTAGATTGAGTACCTTGAGTAAACTGAAGTATTGCTTTTATCCGGGCTACAGTTTGAAGAAGGCGCTTGACTCAAAATATCACCTATTCCTTTTCTCCAGAGGAGATGTTGCCTGACCCGCTGAGTTACTCCAGCATTTTGTGTCTATCTTAAGCCACATGGTTTTAAACATCAATTGCTTTATATGTGGCATCTTCCACAGCATTCATTTATTTAGGAAATATTTTCAGTCATTCTCAGAATCTGGGCATTTCTGACCATACCAACATTTAATACCTAAACCTAAAAAACCTCCATCGAAATGGATTGTAAGACCATTCTAAAAGCAGTTGTGACTCTGGAATGACAAAACAACTAAAATGTCTAATGATGCTAGACTTCTTTCCCTTAAGGATTTTGGTGAATCAGTTGTGGTTTAGATGACAATCCTTTTGGCTTCATGGTCACCATCACTGGTGCTGTTTGTTTATTCAGATTTACTTAACTGAATTTAAATGACACAGTTGCCATGGTGAGGTCTGAACTCATATCTTTGAATTATTGCTCTGTAGTTTAATAGTCAAGCAATATAACTGCAATGCCATCACACCTTCATATATTAATATAAACTGGTGCCTCACAGTGCTCAGGATGCTTACCCATGAAGGAGAGACCTGATGGAATCTCTGATAAAAAGGGGTAATTATAGTATTATATATAAAGAGTTGCAGCACTAATGTGTTTGCAAACCTGGCTCCAATCCCTGCCCTCCCTGTTGCTCCATGCTGTTGTGTCCAGAACTCAGAACCAGGTTTATGGTTCAGAATGTGCTTGAATTCCTACATCAATGAAATGGTTACATTGGTCTCAGGTGCCATAAGCCATGAAGACAATGTGAAATGAATGGTGAGGTTGTTGTTGGGCAGGCTGGGGGCCAGCACCTAGATGCGATGTTCAAGCAGTGAATCCTGACCAGCTCAGTGAGTCTGGACCCTAGTCAGCGGCTGGCAGCTCCTGCTCTGTGTGCTGGCAGGCTGCCCGCATCCTCGGTCTCTGCCTTTACCACCTGCGGTGCAAGCTGCTGTCGACCACCTCTGTGCCTTAGAGAGATGCAGCATGGAAACAGGCCCTTTGGCTCATTGAATCCGCAAATCGTCAGCCACCCATTAACAGGTCTACCCAGCGCACATATTTGTCTATCATAACAAGCTTAATAAGAGTCAGTGGCAGGAAGGTGGGGATGTGTACCAGTACCCTGGCATAGCAACATATACAGCAAGTGGATGTCTCTGTGAAAGTACAGTGGCATATGTACTGTGTTCACTTTCAAAGACCAGGGTACTACAATGAATCAGCCCTCTGTGGTGCAGTGATGACCAGGTACCATTGTATATCCTGCACATAAATAACACCAATGTAATATATTTTTGACTCTTACCCATCCATCCACAAACACAAAATATTTTCCTGTTAATAAAAAGCCTTGTTCAACATAGCTTTTGTGATTGGCTTTTTTGCCCAGAGTGATAATCTTTTGAACAGTTGGCAGTGCTCTTTTGCCTGAATTAGATTCGTAGGTTGAAGTCCTACTACTAAAAGTGGAATAAAAGTCGAGGCTAAAATCTTTGCGCAACACTGCAGGCGAACTGCTATGTTGGTGGTGCTGTCAACTTTGGGATGATTATTTAAAGCATGGCCCCAACTTTTCTTACAGGGAGGAGTAAAACGTCCCATAGCACAAATCTGAAGAAGAATAAGGGAGTTATCCTTGCTGCTGTCCATGGGAGTACATGGTGGATAAATTGGCCACCACATTTCCTACGTTGTATCAATGACCATACTTCAAACGTCAAACACTTTTGGATGTTCCTGCTGAGTAAAATATGCCACAGAATTGCTAGTGTTTATTTTCGCTTCAAAATTATTTGAAGTGAAATGTCCACTTTGCATAAACTGCCAGAGGGTTATAATGACCATGAATAACCATGATTGGACAGTACCTAGATGTTCTAGGAAATTAAATGCATCATGAAACAAAACACATTTTGTACAATCCAAATCTGCCTCACCGAGCCACAACTTTGAGCAAAACCTGTGTCTAGGCATTTGGAGGAGTCCAAGAGTTAGGAGTTTCAATTAAAACATACCGTTTAGAGAACAATGTAATTGAAGCAATAAGGAGCCAGAATATGTGTATGCAGAGCATTGAACAATGCCTGCTTCCAATTAAACTTGCCAAGAAAGTTTGCCTCTGCAACCTTTAGGTCAAATATAACAACTGCTGAAAGCATTAGCAGTTATATGAAGAGTAAAACACAAAGTGCTGGAGTAATTCAGCGGGTCAGTCTGAAACATTATTTATTTATATCTTCCAGAGATGTAGCGTGACATGTTGAGTTGCTCCAGCATTGTTTTTGTTCACCTTTGGAAAACTTCTCTTGTTTAAATACCCATAACATATTTTTGAATTACCTTTTATTTTTGCTATTTGTCCTTTTGTGTGTTATTTATTTCCCTCTCTTGACAAAGAACCAAAACTTTTTACGAATGTAAGTATGTCCATTGCTTATTTGAGGAAGATATAACATAGCACTTCCACTCCAGTAGGGTATCTCAGGAGCACCTACCAGCTGAGGCACTTCGGAGCTGTAGGTAGTGTAGTCATTTGAGAAATGCAGCAATAGGTTTGCATTCAGCAGGTAATCACAGATAGCATTGTGATAACAAGTGCATTATCTGCTAATTGAGAGTAAAATGTCGCCAGGCCACTCCTGTTCTGCGCCTTCATTTAAACTAATTAAAACAAAATAAGCCCACCCTTAAGGTGTTCACAACACATGGCACCACAAGAAATTTACAGTGGCCAATTAACCTACCAACCTGCATGTATTTGTGATACAGAGCAGTGGGTCACTTTACAATGTGCAGGTCATTAGTACATTGTTGTAAACACTGATAACAGATGTGGCCCAGCTATGCCATTACCAAGTGTGGAGACAGTCACACTTCCAGATTCTAATAGTTCTAAGAGTGGGAATGCTCTAACCTCCCTCCACAACAGAGGGTCCCAACTCAAAACATTGCCTCCATTCCCTTCCCATTCAGTTCATTCAGCACTTTGTGTTTTGTTCCCTCCTCAATGTTTAGCTTCCTGCTTTAAATCTCATAAACAGGCCCAGTCCTTCAAATTCTCGGACCATACATTATTAAATAAAAAAGGGTAAAATAGTCTACTTAAAGAGTCTTTTTGCCCTCTCAACATTTCCATACTGTTTAATAGTCCAGTGATGTACTGCCATTTCTTGAAGTTCTGCTCCTTGGTGTATAACATATACTTATCCACTCACCTTTTAGTTAAACACTGGTTCATGTTACTGAAAGAGTAATTAAGGGTATAGGTGCCCTGAACTACATGCATTTAGGAAGTAGGGAGAAACCAGAGCACCCACAGAGAGAATGTACAAACTCTGTGTAGACAGCATTTAAGGTCAAGGATGAACCAATGTCATGGGACTGTGAGGGAACAGGTCTCCTCGAATGTCTGAAGAAAGGTCCCGATATAAAACATCACCTATCCCTTTTCTCCAGGGATGGTGTCTAACCCATTGAGGGTTAGTGTCTTTTTGTGTCTTTTTCAGCTCTACTAGCTGCACCACTGTGCAACCCCTGAAGAAAAGAATCATGGCAGAGGAAGGAGCCCTTTGTGTCTATCATGTAACTTCTTCACCCAGAGAGTTGTGAATCTGTGGAATTCTCTGCCACAGGACAGCGGAGGCCAGTTCACTGGATGTTTTCAAGAAAAAGTTAGATTTGGCTCTTAGGCCTAAATGAATCAAGAGATAAGGGGAACAAGCAGGAACGGGGCACTGATTTTAGATGAGCAGCCATATTGAATGGCAGTGCTGGCTCGAAGGGCCGAATGGCCTACTCCTGTCCCTATTTTTCTATATTTCTATGTTTCTATGTCTTTGCAGCTGATAAATGGGTGCTTCATGTTCAGGACACACTCAATAGACCGAAGGGTCCATTTCACTGCTGTATGATTCTATGACTCTGAGACGTCAAATTGGCTTTTGCATGCATACAGGATGGAAATTCAGAACTCCCAAGCGTTCTGATACCTCCACACAACTGTTGGTTGTTATCAGGACTGCTTTGTTGTGTTGTTAGACTGTTCATTGAGTTCAGAAGAGAAATCGGCATAAACTTCTTCGGATTTTCTTGCTCTTTGTCTGGGAAAAGTCACCCACTGATCCCATGCCAAGTTGGTTTGGCACTAATCCATTGGTTTATTAATTTTAATGAAGAAAATAGGCTGGAAAAAGGAGGAAGTACAATCTAATTTTCGAGCCGATTTAAATCTATTTTAGTTTACTTTAGTTTAGAGATACCGTGCAGAAATCAGCCTTTCGGCCCACCGAGTCCACGGCAACCAGTGATCCCCATACACTAACAGCATCCTACACACACTAAAAACAACATAATTTTGCCAAGCCAATAAGCCTACAAATTATCTTTGGAGTGTGGAAGGAAACCGGAGCTTCCAGAGAAAACTGACGCAGATCTTGGGGAGAACGAAAAACTCTGTACAGACAGCAGCCGTCGTCAGGATCGAACCTGGTTAGCTGGCACTGTAAGGCAGAAACTCTACCATTGCAGCACTGTGCTGCCTTGGTGCTTTATTAGTTTTCTTAGTGCCACCAAGGGGCGCTGCATGATGGTTGCCTCGCCAACGGTTTGACTTCGTCTTTTTCCTTCTTTGTGTTTTTAGTTTGTTGAAAATGTATGTTTTAGTTTATCTTTAGTTTTGTATTTGTGGGCGTTTGGGGAAACTTTTCTTATCTCTTTTCTCGATGGGGATGCAACTTTTTCTGTGTCATATCTCTGTCTGCACTGCAACCTAACATTATGGAGTTGGTGGCATCTTGTTTGGGACTTCTAGAGCTCCAAAACCACGGAGCCTGCGGATTGTAACATCTTGGATCGGGCGATCCCTTTGCCAGGGGTCGACCTTTGGTGCTCCAAACTGCTGGAGCTTTGCACTTTAACATCGTGGAGCTCGTGCTCCCTGGTTAGGAACCGACTTCGGGAATTCCAAGCCGCAGGAGTTTCGACCGCCCCGACGAGGGAGCCAGACCACCTCAATGTGAGAGCTTGATCGATGGCTGTGGATGGTTCAACTCCCCCGACTGCGGGAGGAAAGGAGGAAAGAAGATAAAACTTTATTGCCTTCCATCACAGTGGGAATGTAGAGGAGCCGCTGTGATGGATGTTTATGTCAATTTTTTATGTAGTCTTGTTGCAGTTTTGGTATGACTGTATGGCAAACCAAATTCCTTGTATGTTGCAAAACATACTTGGCTGGTAAATTTTGATAATGAAGAATATTATGATTTAATTGCCTTTTAAATATTTTTGACATTTTGAAATGTTTTTAAAATTTTGTGATTGTATTTTTAGTTCCAATTTTTTATGTCTGGCTACATTGCCCATAAAACAAAGAGTCCTCTGATACGGAGTTGTTCAGAATGAACCGCGATAAGGACCCTTACATCATTCTCCAGGCCACCAAGCCAAGTGCACTTGGACATGTACATCATTAGAAAAGATTCAGAGGGGTATGGGTCAAATATGGGAGAGGCCCAGGGAGCCGTTGGTGCGAGGGGAGGAGTACCTGCGCTGTAAGTATAAACAAGACTCCAGGATGGTATGTTGCCTCCCTGGTGCAAGGGTCAGGGATGTCACTGAACGGCTGCAGAACATTCTGGAGGGGGAGGGTGAACAGCCAGTTGTCATGGTGCATATTGGCACCAACGATATAGGTAAAAAAAGGGATGAGGTCCTACAAGATGAATTTAGGGAGCTAGGAGATAAACTTAAAAGTAGGACCTCAAAGGTAATAATTTCTGGATTACTACCAGTACCACGGGCTAGTCAGAGTAGAAATAGGAGGATATTGCAGATGAATACGTGGCTTGAAAAATGGTGCAAGGGGGAGGGATTCAAATTTTTAGGGCATTGGAACCAGCTCTGGGGGAGGTGGGACCAGTTCAAACAGGACGGTCTGCACCTGGGCTGGAATGGAACCAATGTCCTTGGGGGACTGTTTGCTAGTGCTGTCGGGGAGGATTTAAACTAATGTGGCAGGGGGATGGGTACAAGAGCAGAGAGGCAGGGGGGTGTAAAATGAGGGTAGAAGCAATAGGTAGCAAGGTGAAAAGTAAAAGTGGCAGGCAGACAAAACCAGGGCAAAAATCAAAAAGGGCCACTTTTCAACATATTTGTATAAGGGGTAAGAGCATTGTAAAAACAAGCCTGAAGGCTTTGTGTCTCAATGCAAGGAGTATTCGTAATAAGGTGGATGAGTTGAACGTGCAGATAGCCATTAATGATTATGATATAGTTGGGATCACGGAGACATGGCTCCAGGGTGACCAAGGCTGGGAGCTGAACATCCAGGGATATTCAATATTCAGGAGGGATAGAGAGAAAGGAAAAAGAGGTGGGGTAGCGTTGCTTGTTAGAGAGGAGATTAACGCAATGGAAAGGAAGGACATTAGTTTGGAGGATGTGGAATCGGTATGGGTAGAGCTGTGAAACAATAAGGGGCAGAAAACGCTGGTGGGTGTTGTGTACAGGCCACCTAACAGTAGTAGTGAAGTTGGAGATGGTATCAAACAGGAAATTAGAAATGCGTGCGACAAAGGCAAAACAGTTATAATGGGTGACTTCAATCTACATATAGATTGGGTGAATCAAATTGGCAGGGGTGCTGAGGAAGAGGATTTCTTGGAATGTATGCGGGATAGTTATCTAAATCAACATGTAGAGGAACCAACGAGAGAGCAGGCTATTTTAGACTGGGTATTGAGTAATGAGGAAGGGTTAGTTAGCACTCTTATTGTACGTGCCCCCTTGGGCAAGAGTGACCAAAATATGGTTGAGTTCTTCATTAGGATGGAGAGTGACATTGTTAATTCAGAAACAATGGTTTTGAACTTAAAGAAAGGTAACTTTGAGGGTATGAGACGTGAATTGGCCAATATTGACTGGCAATTAATTCTGAAAGGGTTGACGGTGGATATGCAATGGAAGACATTTAAAGACTGCATGGATGAACTACAAATGGCAAAAGAATAAATCAGGGAAGATAGTGCATCCGTGGATAATAAGGGATATCAGGGATAGTATCAAAGCGAAGGATGATGTGTACAAATTAGCCAGAAAAAGCAGCATACCAGAGGACTAGGAGAAATTCAGAGACCAGCAGAGGAGGACAAAGGGCTTAATTAGGAAAGGAAAAATAGATTATGAAAGAAAACTGGCAGGGAACATAAAAACTGACTGCAAAAGATTTTATAGATATGAGAAAAGAAAGAGATTAGTTAAAACAAATGTAGGTCCCTTGCAGTCAGAAACAAGTGAGTTGATCATGGGGAACAAGGATATGGCGGACCAATTGAATAACTACTTTAGTTCCATCTTCACTAAGGAAGACATAAATAATCTGCCGGAAATGGCAGGGGACCGCGGGTCAAAGGAGTTGGAGGAATTGAGTGAAATCCAGGTTAGTCGGGAAGTGGTGTTGGGTAAATTGAATGGATTAAAGGCAGATAAATCCCCAGGGCCAGATAGGCTGCATCCCAGAGTACTTAAGGAAGTAGCTCCAGAAATAGTGGATGCATTAGCAATAATCTTTCAAAACTCTTTAGATTCTGGAGTAGTTCCTGAGGATTGGCAGGTAACAAACGTAACCCCACTTTTTAAGAAGGGAGGGAGAGAGAAAACGGGGAATTACAGACCAGTTAGTCTAACATCGGTAGTGGGGAAACAGCTAGAGTCAGTTATTAAAGATGGGATAGCAGCACATTTGGAAAGTGGTGAAATCATTGGACAAAGTCAGCATGGATTTACGAAAGATAAATCATGTCTGACGAATCTTATAGAATATTTCGAGGATGTAACTAGTAGCATGGATAGGGGAGAACCAGTGGATGTGGTGTATCTAGACCTCCAGAAGGCTTTCGACAAGGTCCCACATAAGAGATTAGTATACAAACTTAAAGCACACGGCATTGGGGGTTCAGTATTGATGTGGATAGAGAACTGGCTGGCAAACAGGAAGCAAAGAGTAGGAGTAAACGGGTCCTTTTCACAATGGCGGGCAGTGACTAGTGGGGTACCGCAAGGCTCAGTGCTGGGACCCCAGCTATTTACAATATATATTAATTATCTGGATGAGGGAATTGAAGGTAATATCTCCAAGTTTGCGGATGACACTAAGATGGGGGGCAGTGTTAGCTGTGAGGAGGATGCTAGGAGACTGCAAGGTGACTTGGATAGGCTGGGTGAGTGGGCAAATGTTTGGCAGATGTAGTATAATGTGGATAAATGTGAGGTTATCCATTTTGGTGGCAAAAACAGGAAAGCAGACTATTATCTAAATGGTGGCCGATTAGGAAAAGGGGAGATGCAGCGAGACCTGGGTGTCATGGTACACCAGTCATTGAAAGTAGGCATGTAGGTGCAGCAGGCAGTGAAGAAAGCAAATCGTATGTTAGCTTTCATAGCAAAAGGATTTGAGTATAGGAGCAGGGAGGTTCTACTGCAGTTGTACAGGGTCTTGGTGAGACCACACCTGGAGTATTGCGTACAGTTTTGGTCTCCAAATCTGAGGAAGGACATTATTGCCATAGAGGGAGTGCAGAGAAGGTTCACCAGGCTGATTCCTGGGATGTCAGGACTGTCTTATGAAGAAAGACTGGATAGACTTGGTTTATACTCTCTAGAATTTAGGAGATTGAGAGGGGATCTTATAGAAACTTACAAAATTCGTAAGGGGTTGGACAGGCTAGATGCAGGAAGATTGTTCCCGATGTTGGGGAAGTCCAGGACAAGGGGTCACAGCTTAAGGATAAGGGGGAAATCCTTTAAAAGCAAGATGAGAAAACTTTTTTCACACAGAGAGTGGTGAATCTCTGGAACTCTCTGCCACAGAGGGTAGTTGAGGCCAGTTCATTGGCTATATTTAAGAGGGAGTTAGATGTGGCCCTTGTGGCTAAGGGGATCAGAGGGTATGGAGAGAAGGCAGGTACGGGATACTGAGTTGGATGATCAGCCATGATCATATTGAATGGCGGTGCAGGCTCGAAGGGCCGAATGGCCTACTCCTGCACCTAATTTCTATGTTTCTATGTTTCTAAATGTGGGTAAATGGGACTAGCTTAAATGCGGCATCTTGGTGGGCATGGGCGATTTGGGCCGAAGGGTCAGTTTCCGTGCTGTCAGAATCTGTGACCTGTACAACATCATATTTGTGCAAATTACAAAAAAACTGGACAGTAAATGTCAGCTACAATTTCTTAACTGTGATGGCTATGGAACTGTGTGAGACTTGGCCATCGGGAATTATTGATGTGGAGACAACAGCAAATTGAATTAGAGAATTTCCTACCTAACATCAAGTATCTTTTGATCTTAGAATTAAAGATGAATAAATTATTATTGAGGTACATGACAAAGAAAGTCCTAAACATTCCTTTGAAGTTCCATAGAACTGGCTAAATGTTGAAAACCTTTCAAATCTCCTCACAACATGCATCAAACACACAAAGCTCAGGAACTGGTCATATAACATCTTTAATTTAACAATTCAAGAACTCATTCGCAGCACATCTGAGATCAAAGAAAGGGTCAGACTTCTGCAAATAAATCAACTACAGTATTAGTAATAGGAGTAACAACAAACAAAATAAATACATTTCAAATCAAAAGTTACAACAAAATATTTATAGACGTGTAGCTGGAATGAAGCGGAACTATTTGTCATGGACCCAATCTAATAAGCGTCTGAAACCATCCACCCCCTCCGTCCTGTAACTCTCAGTCTCCGGTCAGGAAGGGCCACAGTCTTGTCAATGAGCATTACCATCCAAGCTTACTGAACTGTATCAGACCTTCATTGCTGATGCAAGCAATGTTCAGTCCCTAACTACCTTCATCAACTATCTGTAACATCAACCCAGAAGGCATGTAGGTTTTGTCAAAATCAATAAAATAAGTATTTTTTTGTGTGTTTGATGAGTTTGGCTTTGTTCTTTCAGAGCAACATAAATCAGAAATCCAAGCCATCTTGTTCAACAACAGTTAACTGTATTCACTTTGCTCAGAAGTGGATTATGTTGCTGTGGGTTAGATGCATTATCTAACTACCCATCTGGAGAATGGGAAATATTACCTTGGTTTATTACAACTTTTGTATCAGAATAAAATTGCCAGCAGCAGTACTGAGCCACAAAACTGACCATGCAAACTCCATTAGGTTTGCATTGTGGCCAATGCAATCATTAGAAGATATCAGTTCAATGGAGTAACCATTACACAAACTCCCTACAATTGTAATTTAAACGCAGCACAGAGCAAAGCAATCTCCGTCCCGGAAACTTCATCACTTCAGTGTATTCTAGCGTACATGTAAAGTTTAGTTTAGTTTAATTTAGGGACAATACTGAAACAGGCCCTTCGGCCTACCGAGTCCACGCTGACCAGTGATCCCCACACTTTAACACAATCCTACACACACTAGGGACAATTTACAATTTTACTTAAGCCAATTAACCTACAAACCTGTACGTGTTTGGAGTGTGGGAGGAAACCGGAGCAACCGGAGAAAACTGACATGGTCATGGGGGCAACGTACAAACTCCGTGCAGACAGCATGCATAGTCAGGATCAAACCCAGGTCTCCTGCGGTGAAAGGCAGCAACTCTACCGCTGCACCATAGTGCCACCCGGTACAAATACGTTAGTGTTCTTGTAACTTTATCTTTGTTTTGAGGACACCTGATTTCAATAGGAATGCTCATTTTGGGCTGCTGGAATATGTGCAAAGTGATGCAAGGGCTTCGAATGGAAGGAATGCAATTGTAGGTCTGGCTGCCTCTGGATATTGAGCCCCATGTAACAGTCCCACAAACACTTGAAGGGTGAACACATGATATTTGTGTAAATAGAATATATTGACTTGATAACACTACGAATGTAAAGGAAGACACAAGGAAGACACATACCCTATATATATTGTAATGAATAAGACCTTAGTAAGTGCACTGTTACTGTAGATATCAAAGCCAATTCAATGAAATAGTTTTCTCTGAAACCTCTAGAGGCAACAGTCATTACACAGGGCCATAAAATAATAGGTAGGCTGCGTATCCCCTTGGGCCAGTTACACACTTCAGCAAGATCACGGGATGACCTACGACCTAGCTCTGTACACCTGCCTTTTCTCCATATGTCTTAATATGTCCTGATTAATGCAAGTCTAGCAATCTTGGGCTTAAATTTAAAAATTAGCCTGACATCGATTGCCTATTGTGGAAGATAATTCATAATTCCTCTCGAAGCAAACAGTAGATGCTGGAGAAGTCCAGAGACCAGCAGACAGTGGATATCTGTATTTAAATAATGTATCATGTGTGAAGTTTGGATGTGCAATTGCTTGTCTATTATAAACAGTCGCCTTACATTTGCCCCATAAGGGGAAGATTTCACAGCAGTGGGAGCCGCAGCACAACTCAAAATGTTTCCTACTTAAATCAGCTCTGTAATATAAACAAGACACAGACTGTATATTAAGACACAAAACCTGCTGAGAGTGCAGACTGCAAATTCACAGCTCAACATAAACTCAACATACAGTACACACCATCTGCCTTCGCCTTGTTGAAGCTACGTTGGAAATGATAAAACTAGGAGGATTACTGCAAAGGGCACTGTCCTAATCGACAGAAACAGTGTGACTCAGCAAACAAAACAACAGCATCACAATACCACAGAGAAACACACATCATCTGGGACTGTCTCCTCCATACATCCATTCAGAGGAATATACTGCAGAAATTTCAGCCACCTGTTCATATCTTAAGGATATCCAGCTCTGCGTCCCTTTTCACAACTAACAAAGAGACACAAGAAGCAGAATCTGGGAAGTATTTGTGAGTGCATTATGTGTATCCGACAGGGTCAAAATAGTCTAGTCCCCTACCTGAATCTATCAATCTACTATTCTGTCTTGAATCCCTTCAGGGCAAAGCCATTAAATAAATCTCATTGAGAATACCTCAACAAAATGTTACAATCCCATTCAATGTAGAAAACCAGATTCCAAAGCCTTCACCATTTTTCAATGGAGCAAACAAAAACAGGTTATTGAAACAAGCCTGTACGCACAATGTTTGCTGCTTGTCCTTGGACTTTTAAAATCACATTTTCTTCCATTTAACATCCACTAAACAAGTCTACACAATGACTCAACTGCGATTTCTGTCTCCAGAATTGTATCCTAACATCAATATTGCTCAGCAGGCAGTGAAGAAAGCAAATGGCATGTTAGCCTTCAAAACGAGAAGATTTGAGTATAGGAGTAAAGAGGTCCTTCTGCAGTTGTACAGAGCCTTGCTGAGACCACATCTGGAATATTGTGTGCAGTTTTGGTCTCCTAATTTGAGGAAGGACATCCTTTCTACTGAGGCAGCACAGCGTAGGTTCATGAGGTTAAATCCCCTTGATGGCGGAACTGTTACATGAGGAAAGATTGGAAAGACTGGGCTTGGATTCACTGTGATTTAGAAGGATGAGAGGGAATCTTATAGAAACGTATAAAATTATAAAAGGACTGGACAAGCTAGATGCAGAAAAAACTGTTCCCAATGATGGGGTAGTGCAGAACCAGGGCCGACAGTCTAAGAATATATGGGAATGGGAGGCCAACTGAGATGAGAAAAAACTTTTTCACCCAGAGAGTTGTGAATTTACGGAATTCTCTGCCACAGAAGGCAGTAGAGGCCAATTCACTGGATTAATTTAAAAGAGATAGAGCTCTGGGGGCTAGTGGAATTAAGATATATGGGGAGAAGGCAGGCACGGGTTACTGATTGTGGATGATCAGTCATGATCACAATGAATGGTTGTGCTATCTCGAAGGGCCAAATGGCCAACTACTGCACCTATTTTCTATGTTTCTATGTTTCAAAACAATGTGCTTTCAAACTGGTCAAAATATTTTATTGTAATCATTGCTATGTTGAAATTATTATCATGATGAAGCCTTTCTTCAGAAACCTTTCCTTCGAAAATCATTCTGTCTAAACCTTTCAAAAGAATGGTTCCAGGCGCTCCTTTTAAAATCAACACGCTGCTTCGTGATAACAGTACTCTTTGATGCACGGTAGGCTTCCATTGTATGCCATTGATAATCATCCCTATTTCTATTTAATTCCTTCTACTGCTGCATACAACATACTGCATTCAGGTAATCTGCCAGGCATTTAGTCAGTCAAGATTCATAACTTAGTAAAGTCAAAAGCCATTATTCCGTGTCCCTCTAACAAACTTTGCTCCCTCTCGCTGGTCTGATACTTTGTTAAGTGTGAATCACATCCTATAGTGCTTGGCCATCCTATTCAATCTTAAGATAGACACGAAATGCTTGAGTAACTCAGCGGGACAGGCAGAATCTCCGGAGAGAAGGAATGGGTGACGTTTCGGGTCGAGCCCTTTCTTGAGTCTGAAGAATGGTCGTGACTTGAAATAGCTCCCATTTCTTCTCTCCAAAGGTGCTGCCTGTCCCACTGAATGATTCCAGCAATTTGTGTCTATCTTCAGTGTAAACCAGCATCTGAAGTTCCTTCCTACACTATTCAATCTTAAGGTCAGTATTAACCCAACTAAGATCTAATCTTGAACTTCATCTTTGTGTCATAACTCATCTAACGCCACTGTAGGTATCAATCACACATTTTCCCTATAGGATGATGCTTCTTGTTTCTCCTCATGACTTTTAACTGTTCCAAAGCTTCATTAATCTTATACCAAACCTTGACCAGCCATCGCCACCCCACACAAGAATTTCCTGCACACCAATTTCCTGATCATCAACGATGGGAATATTGAAATCCATCCGTCATGTTTTATCATGATCTCTCCACTTTAGTCCACCACAAATTAACACAGCTTTCCTTACACCCAGAAAATTCTAGGTTGCAGTTTTTCTGTCAATCTACTAATATTCAGTTTGAAATGTGAAAGAATATCAGATTAATAGTTTAATTGACTTGAAATACATCCCTAAGTCAGTGGTGCTAAAAGCTTTATAATCTGCACTGGTCACCTGGACTAACCTCTGTGTGACTCCACACCATCAAGATGATTGACTCTTAACTACCCTTTGAAATGAACCAATAAACCACTCAGTTCAGGATCAGCCAGAGACGGACAGCAAAGGACTGACAATGTGTGTATTTCCAGACTTCCCTCCAGAAAATTAATCGACTGCAACTGAGTGAATATCACTGAAGGCAAGAGTTATTAACAAAGATATTTAACAGAGTTTACATGGTGTAAAAATAGGCACTGTTAGACTGATATTATCTCATCATTTGACTGTTAATTGGAGCCTCATTTGATGTCACGAATTACTGGAAAATCAGTTAGCCCGTAATCAGTTTAATTCTCTTTTGGGTCCTATACTGGCGAGCATTAGCTGCCCTGCTAACTGCTAGTGGCAAGTACATTTCTCGTTGCTGATGTGTGAGTGTCTGCACTGTAAGATAAATTACATAATCACTGCAAATATAATGAATGATAACAAGTAAACAGTTGATTATATTTTGGCACAAGAATTTGGAATGCCTATACGCAGTGCACAAAATCTTTCCATCACTGTTTTGATCTCCTGCGGCCCAGAGATGTCAATATTGTATGTTTGTTGTAAGGATTTAAATTTGAACACGGGCTAGGGAATTTGTTGTGGGATAAGAATATGTGGAACACTATATTGAAATATAACTTGGCTATGTGGTCTCTATCAGTGCTCTAAACATGAGCCTCTTGACATCTGGCTGACTGCGGCACTTGAGGCAACTTGCCAACTCTGATCTGTCAAATGAAGATGAATGCAGATGCATGAGTGCGCGACGAGGAGAATTGTGGAAGAAGCAGAAGTGATCTTCAATAGAAGGCAAAATACCTTTAACAAAACAAATATCCCATCCCAGTGTACTCTGACAGCTGATAAATGGGAATGCTGGTAATAGCCCATGGGCAGCATGGTGGCACAGCAGTAGAGTCGCTGCCTTACAGCGCCAGAGACCCGGGTCCAATCCTGACTACAGATGCTGCCGATATAGAGTTTGTATGTTCTCCCTGTGACTGCGTGGGTTTTCCTCAGGTGCTAAAGATTTTACAGGAGAGGTGCCAGAAGACTGGAGGGTGGCAAATGTTGTGCCTCTTTTCAAGAAGGGCTGCAGAGAAAATGCTGGAAACTAAAGGCCGGTGAGCTTAGCATCTGTAGTTGGAAAGTTACCAGAGAGTATTCTGAGGGATAGGTTGTACATGCATTTGGATGGGCAAGGGCTGATTTGGGATAATCAGCGTGGTTTTGTTGTGGGAGGTCGTGTCTCACAAATCTGATTGATTTTATTTGAGGACGTGACCAAAAAGGTCGATGACGGCAGAGTTGTTGATGTTGTGTACATGGATTTCAGTAAAGAATTCAACAAGGTTCCGCATGGTAGGCTGCTCTGGCAGGTTGTATAGCATGGGATCCAAGGAGAGATAGCTGAATGGATAGCAAATTGACTCCATGGAAGGAAGGGTGATGGTGGAAGGTTGTTTCTCGGACTGGAGGCCTGTGACTACTGGTGTGCCTCGGGGTTCGGTGCTGGGCCCGTTACTGTTTGTCATCTACATCAATGATTTGGATGAGAGCATACAGGACAAGATTAGCAAATTTGCTGATGATACAAAAGTGAGTGATTTTGCAGATATTGAAGATGGTTGTGAAAGATTGCAGCGTGATGTGGATCAATTGGCCAGGTTGATTCCATTGATGGAATTTAATACAGAGAAGTGTGAGGTGTTCCATTTTGGGATGTTGATCAAGGGCAGGACTTACACAGTAAATAGTAGACCTCTGGGTAGTGTTGTAGAGCAGAGGGATCTGGGCGTACAGGTGCATAGTTCCTTGAAGGTCGAGTCGCAGGTAGATAAGGTGGTCAAAAGGGCTTTTGGCACTTTGGCCTTCATCAGTCAGAGTATTTAGAAATTGGGAGGTCATGTTGCAGTTGTATTAGACGTTGGTGAGACCGCATTTAGAATATTGTATTCAGTTCTGGGCACCATATTATAGGAAAGATATTGTCAAGCTTGAAAGGGTTCAAAATCGATTTACGAGGATGTTGCCGGGATTAGATGGTGTGAGTTTTCGGGAGAGGTTGAGTAGGCTGGACCTTTATTCCATGGATCGCAGGAGGATGAGGGGGGATCTTACAGAGGTGTACAAAATCATGAGAGGAATAGATTGGGTAGATGCACAGAGTCTCTTGCCCAGAATTGGTGATTCGAGTACCAGAGGACATTGGTTCAAGGTGAAGGGGAAAAGATTGAATAGGAATCCAAGCGGTAACTTTTTCACACAAAGGGTGGTGGGTGTATGGAACAAGCTACCAGTGGAGATAGCAGAGGCTGGGACTATCAAATCATTTCAGAGACAGTGAGGCAGATACATGAATAGGACAGGTTTGGGGGAATATGGACCAAGCGCAGGCCAGTGGGACTAGTATAGCTTGGACATTGTTGGCCGGTGAGTGTGGTTGAAAAGCCTGTTTCCAAACTGTATCACTCTATGACATATGCTCTCTAGTTTTGGACATTTCCACCCTGGGAAAAAAAATTCTGACTGTCTACCTCATCCATGCCTCTTATAATTGTATATACTTCTATCAAGTCTTCCCTCAACCTCTGACATGTCAGACAAAATAAACCGAGTCTTTCCAACCTCTCCCCTTAGCTGAAACCTCCTTATCCAGGCAGCATTCTGGTAAGCCTCCTCTGCACCCTCTCCACAGTTTCCACATCTTTCCTGTAGTGAGTCGACCAGTACTGCACACAATATTCCAAATGTGGCCTAATCAATGTCCTATAGAGCTGCATCATGACTTCCTGACTCTTATAATTAATGTCCCTAGCAATGAAGGCAAGCATTCCATACACCTTCTTAACTGCTACACCGGCATATCATCTATACTGAAGTATCAAGCTCAGTTTGGTAACAACTCTGCCCCAAAATCAAAATTGCAAAGTTGTGGGTGTAGCCCAGTCCAATACACAGACCAACCTCCTCTGAATTGACTCCATCCTCCAGCACACTTCATGCTGCCCTAGGAAAGCAGCCAACATAATCAAGGACCATTTGTACAGCGGCCATTCCCACTTCTGCCCTCTTCCATCGTGCAGAAGAAACAAATGCTTGAAAGAGGTTACCATCAGATTCAGTTATATCTTCTTCACTGCTATTATTAGTCTAATGAATGGTCCCCCTATAAGTTATGGTATAGTCTTGATCTTCCAAACTATCTTATTTCAGACCCTGTACTTTCTCTGTAACTGCAATGCTATAATTCTGGAACACTATATTCTGCCCTCTGGTATACTTGCCTTTATATTACGTGCTATACTTGTGTTGAGCTTGATTGTACTCGTGTATGGTATGATTTAACTGGATAGGGCACAAACAAAGATGTTCATTCTATCCTCTCACGTGTAATAATAATAAACCAACACCAATACCATTAACACATTGATGAAAGAAGCATTCATCATGTTTTATCAATTATTTGCTGATTCAACAATAAATGATGTCCAACAATATAAAATGGTACTTCTTTGACTTCAAATTAATAGAATGTCAAGAGGCATTCACTGATTGTTAGCTGTCAGCATTATGTATTGCAAGTATAAATGCATAGCATTGTGTCAATCTCTATGTATCATTTTAGCATCTAGAAATTTTAGCCATTTAGATGCGTCTTTACTCAGTATCAATATTTTTTCTATCTTACACTGCAACTCTCTTTATTTATAATGATGGTTTCCTTGTGTCACAGTTGGCTGTCACATTACTCTATTCATTGAAGACCTTGTCTTTTATGAATGATATAGCTGAAATCCAACAGAATATTTTCTTATCAAACCATCAGTTGCTTGAAAAACTGCCAGCAAGTCTCATTTAGTTGCTGTTACTATAGCACGTTAAAAGCTTCATGTTAAAATCTGTGCCACCTATTCTGATGGCACATATGTTCAGTGCACAAATGAGCTGTAAAAGCAGTGACCTATCACCCACCCTCAGCACCATGGCCACTCAGAGTGAGGTATAATGATGCATTCACTCAAATGTTTGTCCTTTTTACTTTCCTTTCTGTATCTCACCTTCTGTTGTTCTATTAAAACTGAAGAATTTGGGATTGGTTTAACATCAAGGAAAAGATTCTAACACCACATCCAGTGTCTGCTCTTTATGTCTGGGACTTGGCAGAATGCACTGAATACCTACATATTCATTGGGTGCTTCACAACCAATTCTGATCTTGTCTTGGTCTCCATTGTGAATGCATTGTAAAAGGAATCCAATTATAGCCCCGACATCCCTGCTACTCAGGGACCAATTTCACCGCTCGTTCACTGTTGATTTTTATATCTTGTAGATATATTTCTATATCTACATCTTGAGAAAATGCAACCGTCCTAAAAACACCCATGATAGCAAAGCAGTCTGTAAACTAACGTCAAAAAGAACAGGATAGAAACAGGAAATAGTAATATAAAAATCTCCAAATCAATAATTGAAATTAATCTGAGTTGACCATAGATATGGAAACTTTATGCCTGATAAGAAGAACAAAAATACCAAATAAACAAAAGTTAAAAAGCAAAAACAAAAACTGCAAATGCTGCAAATCTGATATATGGAGAGGGAAACAGAAAGGTCATCAACCTAAAACATTAATTTTGTAGACACAAGAGACTGCCGATGCTGTATTTTTTAATAATAAAACTAAAGAGCTGGAGAAATGGAGTAGATCAGGCAGCAGCAAAGGAAAGAAATGGACAGATGAGGTTTTGGGTCAAGACCCAAATTTCATTAGGGCATAAGTAATAGGAGCAGAATTAGGTAATTCGGCTCATCAAGTCTACTCCGTCATTCAATCATGGCTGATCTAAAGGGCCTGTCCCACTTTACGATTTTTTCGACGACTGCGAACATCAGTGGCTGATTCCCGTAGTCGCCCTAAAAACCGTCAAGTAATATGACACTCTGCGTCACCGTCACGTCAAGCTACGACACTCCGCGTCACCTGCATTCACAACACAAGGTTACACCGAAGTATAATAATCACATTGGAAATGAACTTATCTACAATAAATCTAAGGACCTATAACTTTTAATGGTTAAGTCGGCGCTTTATATACCCGCGTCACCAGCCGTCACCCACAGGACAGCATACGTCAGCGTGTGACAGGGCGCATGACATGATAAGGTACCCAGATGTCGCCTGAAGATTTTGAACATTCCAAAATCCAAGGGCGACAGGGAGATACCACGCATCACTACATGCGTCACCCCATGTCACGCTGCGTCACGCAACGGCCATGCCTCTTTTCAGGCTGTCGCCGAAAATGTCACCCAAGTGGGACAGGCCCTTATCTCTCCCTCCTAAACCCATTCTCTTGCCTTCTCCCCATAACCCCTGATACCCATACTAATCACAAATCTATTTATCTCTGCCTTAAAAATATCAATTGACAGCCTCCACAGCCTTCTGTGGCAAATAATTCCACAGATTCACCACCCTCTGATTAAAGAAATTCCTTCTCATCTTCTCCCCAAAGGAAAATCCTTTAATTCTGAGGCTATGATCTGGACCCTCTCATTAGTGGAAATATCCTCTTCACATCCAAGCCTTTTACAATTCGGTATGTTTTAGTGAGGTCCCCCCTCATTCTTCTAAACTCCAGCAAGTAGAGACCCACTGCTGTCAAACGCAAATCATACGTTAACCTATTCATTCCTGGAATCATTTTTGTTCCCTCCATATTAATTCTGTTTCTCTGTCTATAAATGCTGCCTGAAAAGGTAGAGTGTTTCCAGCATTTACTATTTTATAGCAAAAGTGTTTGCCAACCTAATACAGTAACTATAAACAACAATGGGTAACATGGCAATAACAACACCTATTAATATGTCTCTGAATTATATTCCAAGTTCTACAAAACTAAAACTATGAATATAACATGCATGTAATTTGGAAATGGTCAGAAGATTGAATATAGTAATGGATTATTAAGAAATAATGATGGAATCATACAAAGACCATTTTTCCTTAATGCGTTTTGTCTGGAATTATATCTTACGGAAAGTTACAATGGCTCTAAATATTTTCAGTGATTGCTTGGTGAATCTAATGAAGAATACAACCTATTTTTCTTACAATTAAAACACAATGTACTTGTGCTATAACTCCAGGATAAGCACTCAACTAAGAAAACCAAGCCCAAAACTAAATATTATCTAACTACTGTAAATACACCAAACGTACAATAAATGACTCCATGTGCAAAAAAAAAAACAAAACAGCCACCTACATATTAATTAGCTCTTTAAAAATAACTAACCCTGTCGATGCAAGTATATCATTGGGGTTATCAAGTGGGCACCTCCCTTCATTGGTGTTTCATTGAGTTAGGCCCACTCCCAGAACAACAACCCCCCACCCCCCCCCCCCCCCCCACAAACCCCCCCCCCCCCCACCCCCCCCCCCCCCAACCCCCCCCCCCCCCCCCCCCCCCCCCCCCCCCCCCCCCCCCCCCCCCCCCCACACCCCTACTGAATAAAGGAAGCTGCATTGATAAAGAATCCTTGTTAAGCATCCTCTTAATTTGCTTCACAGAACAGTTATCCCTTTGCATAAGTAATTCAAGGTGCTTAAAGTTAAAATGGAAGTTTATTGATTGTGTAATTAAAACAAATGTACACAATGCGTAGTAATCTTCTTTGTACTTGCACATATACAAAAAATGATTGCTTAATAATGTCCAAAGAATCAGCATTACCAACACTGGAAGGAAATGTGCATTAGGATAAAGCAAAGATTGCAGACACATCCTGTTCTTTACTGGTTTATTCTATAGTTTGTCATCTATTCCTAAACTGTATATTTTTGCGATCTCCACAGAAATCCATAACCATGGTTTACGACCTGGCTCTAGAAATAGAATTGATGATTACAACCTGCCACTGACGAACTACTGGCTGGTGCGTGCAGTTCCAAATTTTGATTTTACTGCTATTTATAGATTAATTATTAGTGCAGTCTTTCAATTCAGCTCTCACTAATTCACTGCTGCTTTGAACAGAATTGTGTGGAAAAATACTTAAAGGCCAATGGACAAGTGCAATTGCTTTAATAAAGTTATAGCCAGCTCACTATTGCAAATTGATTATTTTCAGTCATTGAAACAGAAGGGCCTGGTTGTATTCTGATGGCAAAAGGCCACATGGTTTGTACGGAGGCAATGCAGAGTGATAGTTGTCTCACTGTCATAGAGCGACAACAATGAGACACGACATCAAGTCAAGTATCAAGTATCCTTTATTGTCATTCAGACTTTTCAGTCTGAACGAAATTTCGTGCCTTGCAGTCATAACATAGAATAAAATAGCAAAACACACAATAAACACAGATTTAACATCCACCACAGTGAGTTTACCAGGCACCTCTTCACTGTGATGGAAGGCAAAAGTCTTAAAGTCCTTGTCTCTTCCCTCCTTGTTCTCCCTCTGCGCTGAGGCGATCCAGGCCTCCGATGTTGTGACCCTGCCGGGTGATGGTAAGCAAGTTCCACGGCTGAATCTGAGCTCTGCGAACGGGCCGGTTCAAACTCCGCGGCCCGGGGGCGGTTGAAGCTGCCAAAGCTGCAACCCTCCAGTCCAGCGGACGAAGCTGTTGTTGCGGGAGCTCTGGAAAAACAGGTCACCAACCTGTGACCTGCGAGCTCCCGACGATGTCGTCCACTGGGCCCGTGGCTCCGAAGTCAGGTCACCACCGCCACAGTCCCAAAGTCGGGTCGCCGCAGGCACAACGCCACCAAAGCCTCCGGAGCCTCGACGTTGGTCCCAGTTGAAGGCTGCCAGCTCCGCCATTAGGCCTCAGCGCAGACGGAGACGGGGGATAAATTAAGAAAAGGTCGCATCCCCCTGAAGGAAGAGACCAAAAACATGTTTCTTCCTCCCCCCCCCCTTGAGCCTTGACCAACATATAGCCTTTAAAGAGGATATTAATGTGAATTGACAATTTCAAAGTTTAAGGCTCAACAACTAAAGATATTCTCAATAGTCATAGACTCAGAATCCTAAAGACATAGTCATAGAATTATACAGCACAGAAACTGGACATTTGGCCCAACTCATCCCTGCTGAGCAAGATGTCACATCTAAGCTAATCCTATTTACCCACATCTCTGGTCCATATCGCACTAAACCTTGTAATAAGGCACAGTTTTGTATTGTTTAGTTTAGAGATACAACTTGGAAACAGGCCCTTCAGCCCACAGAGTCTGCACCGACCAGCAATACCCGCACATTAACACCATCCTATACACACTAGGCCCAATTTACATGTATACCAAGCCAATTAACCTACAAACCTGTACGTGTTTGGAGTGTGGGAGGAAACCAAAGATCTCAGAGAAAACTCACGCAGTCACGGGGAGAAAGTACAAACTCCGTACAGACAGTACCTATAGTTGGGATTGAACCAGGGTCAGCAGCGCTGTAAGTGCTGCAACTCTACCGCTGCACCACTGTGCCGCACCAGTTCTGGAGTAATTCAGTGAATCAGGTATCTGTTCTGGTGAACATAAATAGGTGATGTTTCGGATCGGGACCACTCTTCAACAAACTCCCTCTCAACCCCTATCCATGAACCTGTTCAAATGTCTGTAAATGTTCTTATTGTACTTGCCTTAATTACTTCATCTGGAAGCTCATTCCATAAACACAACACCCTCTGTGGGGAAAAGTTGCTGAGGTTCCTATTAGAAGATTCCTTCTCCTCTCAATGTAAACCTATGGTCTCTAACTCTTCAATCCCCTAATCTGGGTAAAAGACTCATTGACATTCACCCAATCAATTCCCTCCATGATTTTATACACCTCTGTAAAATCACTCCTCAACCTCCAGTGCTCCAAGTAATAAAGCCCTAGCCTGCTCTACAGCTCACGACCTCGAGTCAGTAGGCATGGAACAGCAGTGGGTGACAGAAGTATTATGAAGCCATGAGAAATGCCTTATTTATGACACTTGGTAAAAGAAAACGTTTTTGAACCAAGGGGCTTCCAGCAACACCTTTCTGAACCACTCTTTAGTCAGAGGGTGCGAATCTGTGGAATTCTTTCCCACATAGGCGGCAAAGTCAGTGGATATATTTAAGGCAGATAGATTCTTCATTAGTACGGGTGTCAGGGGTTATGGGGAGAAGGAGGGATAATGGGGTTTGGAAGGGAGAGAAAGATCAGCCATGATTGAATGACGGAGTAGACTTGATGGGCTGAATGGCCTAATTCTACTCCTATCACATATGATCTTGTGATCATATGACGAAGACCCTTGTAGGGCAAATACTATGCAGCAGTGTAGCTTTCCAATTAGAGCATACCAATTCTCAAACCAGCCTTAGAAAAGCATTGGGTCCATTCCTAACGTAACCCAGATATTTTGTTTTATGCTGAAACAAAAGACAATTTCAAGCACCTGAACCAATGAACCATGGAAAATATTTAACATTGTACAGAAGCCATTTCCTGAATGGGACCTCTTACTTAATACCAGAAAGATCATCAAACACTATTTCACTGATACATTTTTGCACCAAAGGATTAATTGGGCAGTTATTTAAAAATAATTAATTACTTGCTTTCTTCTGTTCAATTCTAACAGTCAATCTGATGGAGGAACTCAGAAACTGAGCAGCATCCATGGGGAGAAAGGAAATTTAGTTTAAAGATACAGCTTGCAAACAGGTCCCTCAACATACTGAGGCCTCGCTGACCATTGATCACTCGATCATACTAGTTCTACATTATCCCACTCTTTCATCTACTTCCTACACACAAGGGGCAATTTTACAAAGGCCAATTAACATAAAAACTCAGATGTCTTTGAGATGTGGGTGGGAGGAAACTGGAGCACCCAGAGGAAAGCCACATAATCACAATCGAAGGGCCGAATAGCCTCTTCCTGCACCTATTTTCTATGTTTCTATGTTTTCTATCACAGGGAGAACATGCAAACTTTACGCACACTTTTGCCCAAACCATCAGGCCTCGTACCCGGGTCTCTGGGTCTGTAAGGCAAATCTCACTGGGCTTATCTACATTACTAAAAGTCTGATCTTGTCCGCTTTTGGCTCACTTTGCTGTGATTTCCAAGAGAACGCCACCATCTACGGCCGTGATTTTTGGCCACCTCGCTCAGCCCCCCACTGCCTTCCTGGACCAGAGGATTTTTCCCATTGATGGAAAATCAGAGAGATATTAATGTGTTTTAAAAAATTGCCATTCTCTCTGCTGCCCCTGCTGGAGGGAGGGGGAGGGACTATACAACCAGGAAGTGGTGTGCCTCACTCAGTCTCTGCAAGATGGATGAAGCCAGAGGGCCACGTCTCTCTGAGCTCTGAATAACACTGAACACGTGTCTACTCAACTGTGAGTACCCTTAATGTGGTTTGAAAATGAAAATATGGTTGGTTTGAAGTAAAAAGGCACTGCCTACAAATGGTTGTTTGGGGGGTTTGGGTTGAAGTAAAAAGGCACTGCCTGCAAATTGTTTGGGGGGTTTGGGTTGAAGTGAAAAGGCACTGCCTGAAAATGGTTGTTTGGGGGGTTTGGGTTGAAGTGAAAAGCCCCCCCCCCACTGGCCACCAATATTGGAATTGGTGGAGAGGTGGAATATTGCATCGAGGGACCAGCCCTCCCGTGTGAACATAGGACCCAACGGGTCCCACTTAGTCTAGTATTCACTGGAATTTAGAAGGATGAGACGAAATCTTATAAAAACATATATGTTTTTTAAGGGATTGGAGAGGCTAGATGCAGGAAAAATGTTCCAGATGTTGGGGGAGTCCAGAACCAGGGGGTCACAGTTTAGGAATAAGAGGTAGGCCATTTAGGACTGATATGCGGAAATTTTTTTTCATCCCGTCTTGTGAATCTGTGAAATTCTCTGCCACAGAAGACAGTGAACGCCAATTCACTGGATATTTTCAAGAGAGAGTTAGATATAGCTCATGGCTCACAGAATCAAGGCATATGGGGAGAAAGCAGGGAATGGGGTACTGATTTTGAATGATCAGCCATTATCATATTGAATGGCGGTGCTGTCTCAATGGGCCGAATGGCATACTCCTGCACCTATCTTCTATGTTTCTATGTTTCAAAAAGGGGAAACATAGAAACATAGAAATTAGGTGCAGGAGTAGGCTATTCGGCCCTTCGAGCCTGCACCGCCATTCAATATGATCATGGCTGATCATCCAACTCAGTATCCCGTACCTGCCTTCTCTCCATACCCTCTGACCCCCTTAGCCACAAGGGCCACATCTAACTCCCTCTTAAATATAGCCAATAAACTGGCCTCGACTACCCTCTGTGGCAGAGAGTTCCAGAGATTCACCACTCTCTGTGTGAAAAAAGTTCTTCTCATCTCGGTTTTAAAGGATTTCCCCCTTATCCTTAAGCTGTGACCCCTTGTCCTGGTCTTCCCCAACATCGGGAGCAATCTTCCTGCATCTAGCCTGTCCAACCCCTTAAGAATTTTGTAAGTTTCTATAAGATCCCCTCTCAATCTCCTAAATTCTAGACAGCATAAACCAAGTCTATCCAGTCTTTCTTCATAAGACAGTCCTGACATCCCAGGAATCAGTCTGGTGAACCTTCTCTGCACTCCCTCTATGGCTATAATGTCCTTCCTCAGATTTGGAGACCAAAACTGTACGCAATACTCCAGGTGTGGTCTCACCAAGACCCTGTACAAGTGCAGTAGAACCTCCCTGCTCCTATACTCAAATCCTTTTGCTATGAAAGCTAACAGTTTGAGGTCAAAATCCTACATCAGATCCTGAAATGTTATCAAGTCCTTTCCCCTGCACAGATGCTGCTTGACCTCCTGAATTCCTCCAACAGATTGTTTTTTGCTGCAGATTCCGGCACCTGCAGTCACTTGTGACTCCTTGTCACTAAATTAGCCACTATAACACAGTGGCTTCTGCCAGTTTTATGAATTACGATAATTTTATTACTTGGCTTCCAAAATGATGTATCACTTGCATAAATTACTCTAAACATTTTTTGCTACATATTATTTTCCTACAATGTTTAGAATAATACATTAATTTTATTTATAATAGTCTGCCTGCTCCATCCCCCATGTCTGCAAACAGGCCAACTACATATTCTCTTGAGAGTCTCATCCATTTTTCACAATATAATAAATGCAGATATTTGTAATCTCTTCCACTGAGAGCAGCACAATTATTCTGTGTTGTATTGATTTCCGAAGCCATCTCCAGCCGCAATCCCTTAACCTTGAAGCCTTTGAATTTCATGTGATAAATTAATGATCTTTCTATTAACCCACATGAACTATTTCTGAGCTCTCCATGAACAGCTATGGAACTCCAACTCACAGAGATTATTCCAATTGATAATTACATCATAGTGACTTGGTTGATGTTTATCGTGTTTTGACAACACTCATCCGTTCATTGGTTCAGTTGAGTGTTTAATCTGGGTGCAGTAAAGAACTATTTATATAAATCACGTAGCATCATCAGTCATTATGCATACAGGAACTGATCATCATGCAAAAATGTCCCTCAACTAAATTCCTGAAGAACCAATATACTCCAGTTTAAGCAGGAGATTAGCTAAGATTTCTGATTTTCCTTAGAGAAATGCTAAAGTTTAGTTGATTGAAAACCACAGTGGAGTGGTCTGCTAAGCATCCAGTTACTCATTCATAAAATGCTGGAGTATCTCAATGGGTCAGGCAGAATCTCTGGAGAAAATAATAGGTAACGTTTTGGGTTGAGACCCTTCTCTGTAGAACATCACCTATTCCTTTTCTCCAGAAATCCTGACTGCCCTGCTGAGCTATTCCAGCATTTTGTGTCTATCTTCAGCGTAAACCAGCATCTGCAGTTCCTTTCTACACCTCAGTTGAGATCACATACAGGTCTGTTGTACGTCACCTGAAAATCAGTGGTTATCTTCAGTCTAGGATCTTTCTGTTGCTGGATGTTCAGGGGCTGAGTCTGGTGGACATCCCTCCAACAAGGGATGGGGCGTCACCAAGTAGCCACATTTGTGGCAATGGGATTTCCTTAAGGGTCAAGTCAAGAGAGTCCAGATTGTTTAATTGACATACGTACCAAAACTGAACAATGAAATTCATACTTGCAGCAGGACAACAGGTTTGTAAACACAATATGCAATAGATAACATAATAGCTAAACAAAAAAAGTTCAATAAATAAATAATCCGATATAGTGGAAAAACAAAACAATGCCCCAAATCCCTAGTGTAACCAAGGCAGTTCGAAGTTCGGAGTTTAGTTGGAGTTTGTAGCATTCAATGGTCTGATGGTTATTGGGAAGAAACCAGGCAATGTATACCATTGTTTGTAATCCCCTTCATTCCTAGGCATTAGACCCCCCTACAGCAACTTGATCCATCTCCAGTTCCCATCAATGATCAGGGTGAGTAGGCATTCCCACCGAACAAAGCCCATCCTTGGCTGCTCGGGCATTAGAATGCAAAAATAGTCAGAAAAGCAACTCTATTCGAATGTTTCATCATCTGATATTTTGTCTTGGAATCCAATTGATTACAATGTCAACTCTTTATTTATATGTACTGCACTATTATACGTAACATTGTTAATTAACTGGACTAGCCGGATCAGTGTTTGAATTCACAGTTAATGTATTGATGCTACAGTCAATCAATAACAATCCTCTTGTAGGAGAAGTGTCAGGGCACACACTGCATTGACTTGCATAAGTTAATATTTGTTACATTAAAACATGAGCAAGGTACTCCAAAATTTGTAACAAAGAACTGCAGATGCTGGTTTACCCCAAGAAACGACACACAATGCTGGAATAACTCAGCAGGTCAGGCAGGATCTCTGGAGAAAAGGATTAGGTGATGTTTCAGGTTGAGACCCTTCTTCAGACAGAGTCGGATGATAGGGAAACTAGAGGTATGCGGATGAGGTATGCAGATGAGGTGATAACGAAGGGATATGTATTATTCACTGCCAACAATGGAGCACTGTGGGCTCCAACTTTCCTGAGAAATTGTTGCAGGCTCTGCTTTGTTCTGTACCTTCTCATATAGAGTCATAGAGTGGTAAAGTGTGGAAACAGGCCCTTTGACCGAACATGCCCTCACTGGCCAAAATGTCCCAGCTACACTAGTCCCACTTGCCTGCATTTGGTCCATATCCCTCCAAACCTGTCCTATCCATGTGCCTGTCTAACTGTTTAATTGTAGTTGTGTGTCTTGTTGCTTTTTTTTAGTCTGGCTGTATGGTAATTCGAATTTCACTGTACCGTAATTGGTACATGTGATAATTACTGACCTTGAAACCTTGACTTTATGTACATTTTAAGCCGGGCTTCCACAATTTCCGCTCTAGTTTCCCACAATGTCCACAGAGATATCTGATCAGGCCCTGGAGATTTGTCTACCTTCATACACAATACACAATACACAGCACCTCTTCGACCATAACACTGACTGCTCTCATGACACTTCCATTGACTGCCCAAGTTCCTCCACCCTCCTGTCTTTCTCCTTGGTAAATACAGAGGAGCAATACTCATTGAGGACGTTGCCCAGCTCCTGTGGCTCTACACAGAGTTGCCTGTTTTGATTCCCGAGAGGTCCCAGTCTCTCTCGCTAGTTACCCTTTCCCTCCCTTATGTATTTATAAAATCTCTTTTGATTGACCTTAATGCGATTTTCCAGAGCTATCTCTTGGCCCCTATTTGCCCTTCTGATTTCCATTTTTACTTGGCTCCTTAGTTCCCGAAACTCCTCCAGGGATACACGATCCCAGCTGCCTATACCTGTCCCATGCGTCCTTCTCTAGTTTTCCTCTCCCCTGACTCTCAGCCCAAAGAAGGGTCTGACCCGTTGAGTTACTACAAAATTTGTCCAGGTCCCATGTGCTGAGCAAAGTTTCAAAGCAGCCATCACAAAGGGGCTTGCTTTTCTTAGAAGGCTAGTTTCTTATAAATTGTTTGGTAGCTTAGTACAAACATTATAAAATATCACAAATGAGAGAACAAAATTGCGGTAGCTAGTACATAAAACTCAATTACGTTTTAAGACCATCAGTATACATGAAAGTCTGCAGTTGCATTTGACACAAAATGGAGGAGATTTTATAACATAGCAAATATGGGCAAAGCAAATCTAAGTGGAAGGTGCGGCTATCTGAATGATATAATTACCGGAATAAATATAAAGTAATAAAACCAGGGGAGGGAATAAAATAAACAACGTGACCAAAAGCAGCAGACCATAATGTTGGAGAAGGATTGAAGCTGGTAGTTTACTGAAATCAATAGTGCTGTGTTCAACAGAAGTATAAAGACAAAAACATCCGCACAGAGCCAAAGGGCTGTGAGCAAATGCTGGGCATTCAAGCATTGTTATTCAAATATCATAGAAATACAGAAGAGGAAACTCATGAGAATGCTTACTTTGAGGCATCTTTCCACACTGTACCTCTAAAGTCTAAAGACTTCAGGAGAAAAGAACATTTAAGGGAAATATAATTCAGTACTGATAGAATGCTGCACTGCCTGCCATTTCAACTTAGAGATCTCATTTGAACAATAATTTAAATGTTTTCACTTTCTTCATGCTTTATTACCCTTGTATAGGGTCATAAAGTCTGAAGAAGGGTCCCGACCCAAAATGTCATTTGTCAAATTTTAAGAAGGGTCCCAAACCAAACCATCACTGAAACGTCACCTATCCGTCAGAAGAAGGGTCCTGACCAGATACATCACCTATCCATATTCTCTAGAGATGCTGCCAGACCTGCTGAGTTTCTCCAGTACTTTGTGTCCTTTTGATTGTGAAGAGTAATTGGTTGGCTGTAGAAAATAAAAGGTGTTCCTTGCATACAATTTTCTAAGGTCAATTTATCAAAGCAGTTTCTTGTTCAAAACATTTGAAAGCAAGCAACTGATATTTAGCTAGTTTAAAAACAAATTTAAAAGAGAAAATGCCCTTTGGTTAAACATGAAATGACAGAAGACAAAAAAGAAACAGGGAAAATAAGGGAAGGGAGATGCAAGAAGCCAGAAGGAGACAGAAGCCGCGTACCAGAGCTGCCCATCACCTGATGGATCATTTACCATTTGCTGGTTTAGTAAATCACAGTCATAGAGTCATACAGTCAAACCAGGCCCTTTGGCCCATCTTGCCCATGCCAACCAACATGCCCAATCTACACCAGCCCCATTTCCCTCCAAACATATCCTATCCATGTACCTGTCAAAACATAGTGATAGTACCTGTCTAGACTGCCTCTTCTGGCAGCTCTAGCTACCTCCATTTGTGTAAAAACTTTGCCACTCAGGTTCCTATTAAATCTTTATCCCATTACCTTGAACCTGTGTCCTTTGGTTCTTGATTCCCCTACTCTGGGTAAAAGATTCTTTGCACTTACCCCATCTATTCCCACTCTTCATGCTAATATGATGCTGCCGGTGTGGGGACAGTTGTTCTCTGCCGTGTTATCCTCATGGACTAGCATTAAACCCCATAGGTCAGCATTGAAGTATGATTGTAAAGATCTAGAGCCAAGTTTTAGATCAAACCTATTACTATTATCGGAAGTCCCAACCCTAAGCTGCATGATGTCCTTCTAACAGATGGCACAACTTTGCTCCTCTATTGATCCAGAACTTAAGAAGATAGTTATTGCCAGAAATGGAAGCCAGGGCCTGTAGAAAAGGTTTGTGGTATCTTGGCAGTTGTGGACCATCAAAGCCTGCTGTCATCCAACCTGTCATACTAAGTTGCCAGAAGTGCTGTTAAAATCAAGGCATACTCTGACTGGGGTGTTTGCAGATTAGAATACATCCTTATTGCTGGTATTACATTTATACGGATTTAATGGTGCTATTTGCAGATTTAGTGGTGCCATTATGTTTACTCGTCTGTTCCCTGTCAAAAGGAGGGAGACGGCATACACTAATCATCTGCTTGAAAGGTTTGTTCACCTTTGTTTACAGAGCGATTTGTGCAGTACCAGACCGATTGAAAGCTTTCCATAATCCCAATGACCTGCTGGTTCAACAGAGCGAAGGATTCAATCAGGAAATTCACTGATGTTAGCAATTGTCCATTTGGCAAAAAGTAATCTGCAATTGGTGCAACTGTTCAGGAGAAACTATCTGCCAGGGGTAAAACACATAGAACAGCATTTATGAATTGACTGAAGATGACCAACGTTACATGAATTTCCATTTTCCTAGTGGCATCGAGCAAAATTAAAAGATCACATCTGCTGCGGGCTTTAACATTTGGAGCCCAAATGAGAAGCTCCAGGCAGTGACATACCGACTGGGCATAAATAAAATGAATAAACAAATGCTTTTTGCACCCTCTGGAAACTCTCTGTGATCAAAGACAGTGGGACTTTGTAGGGCACTACCAGTGATGGAAATGGGGGGGTAGCAGGGGTAAGGCGTTCCCCTAGTTTTCAATTTCCAGCTCGGGTTTAATGAGTACTGCGATTTGTTAACTGCCACTGTTAGCACTTGTTAACAGTCAGTAGTTAACAGTAGTTATACAATGTGTCATCGATACATCGATCCACATTCCTCAGTAAATGTAATTGTGTTTTAACACCGCATTCCTTTGAATAAAATTCAAGGGAGAATTTCTTAAACTCACTGTCAGGGCTACCGAACTGCGAGCACGGGCTCAGGTAAATTCAAGTTATTTTATTATTCCCCGTTATTTTATTTGCCTCTGCCTCCGTGCCGCTCTGCCTCCCTGCCTCCCGCCTCCCTGCCTCTCTGCCTCCCTGCCTCCCTGCCTCCCTGCCTCTCTGCCCCATGCCTCTCTCCCCTCTCCGCCGCTCTCCCCTCTACGCCCCTCTAATTGTGTGCAGTTTTTGTCTCCTAATTTGAGGAAGGACATTCTTGCTATTGAGGGAGTGCAACATAGGTTCACGAGGTTAATTCCCGGGATGGCAGAAATGTCATATGATGAAAGAATGGAACGACTGGGCTTGTATCCACTGGAATTTAGATGGATAAGAGGGGATCTTATAGAAATAAAAAGTTATTACGGGATTGGACAGATGCAGGAAACATGTTCCCGATGTTGGAGTAGTCCAGAACCAAGGGCCACAGTTTAAGAATGCAGGGTAGGCCATTTAGAAGGAAAAACATTTTCACCCAGAGTGTTGTGAATTTGTGGAATTATGTGCCTCAGAAGGCAGTGGAGGCCGACTCATTGGATGCATTCAAAAGAGTTAGATAGACCTCTTAGGGCTAATGGAATCAAGAGAAATGGGGAGAAGGCAGGATGGGGTGCTGATTGTGGATGATCAGCCATGATCACATTAAATGGCTCGAAGGGCCAAATGGCTTACTCATGCACCTATTTTCTATGTATCTATGTAAAATGCTGGAATAACTCAATGGAACAGGCAGCATCTCTGGAGAGAAGGAATGGTTGACGTTTCGGGTCCAGACCCCTTTTCATACTGATGTCAGGGATGAGTGGGACAGAGATAGAATGCAGTCGGAGACATTAAGACTGGTGGGAGAACTGGGAAGGGGAGGGGATGGGGAGAGAGGGAAAGCAAGGGCTATTTGAAGTTAGAGAAGTCAATGTTCATACCGCTGGGGTGTAAGCTACCCAAGTGAAATATGAGGTACTGTTCCTCCAATTTGCACTGGGCCTCACTCTGACAATGGAGGAGGCCCAGGACAGAAAGGTCAGATTGAGAATGGGAGGGGAATAGCGTGAATTTGCAGCTTTATCCTGCACTACTTAATCCAATGGCGAGCGAACGAGCAGACAGACGGACGAAAGCAACAATCATAGAGTGGAATAGATGACATTTCGGGTCGAGACCCTTCTTCAGAGTGAGTCACGGGAATGAGGAACAAGAGATATAGACGGTACTAAGGACAAATGAATGGAAGATATGCCTATATCTCCCGTTTCCCTTTCCCTTGACTGGCAGTCTGAAGAAGGGTCTCGACCCGAAATGCCATCTATTGCTTTTGTCAGTCTGAGAGACAGAGAGATGCAAGAAAGCAGCTATGACATATAATACACAATAAACTATATTATAAATACACAATAAACAAGTTATGCATTCTTGTACTCTTACATGGGTATGACTGCACATAAAAAATTTCCCCACCATTCCTTCCCAACATCAGCCTTACGGACCTTAGAGTACCCCTAGTTCCTAAAACCCATTTCCATCACTGGGCACAACCCTTAATCTTTGTCTGTAATTGCTGTAGTACGCACTGTGGAAAAATACAGTGAATAGGGAAAGAACAGGACGTTTCAAAATGTATGAAGTCTATCTGCTATCATGAGAGCTACCCACAAAGTACGAGCTGAACTTCCTGCTCTATGAATTCCCCATATGTGTGGCAGAAGGGTGAGTATCTCTCCTGGCAACTACACTTGGCTCATGCATATCATATTTCATCTGCACAGAAGGAGCCATTTTGTTCCAAATTATCTCCATTTGAGCCATCTTGTATCCTTTTAATCCAACTTGATCTGAATACACTTCTTATCTTGCTCCCTCGTGTACTTACCTAACTTTCTCTAAAAGCATAGCTGTGTGATTTGCCTCAACTGTTCTATATGGTCAAGCCCAACATTGCAAACACTATCTGGTAAAAAAATGTGAACTGCAAACTTCATTGGATTTTTCAATGGTTATCTTCCATTTTAATTTAAATTAGAAATTAGTAAAGCTAAAAGAAGATATGAGGTTGCTTTGGCAAGTAAGGTGAAAGTCAATCCAAAGGGTTTCTACAGCTATATTAATAGCAAAAGGATAACGAGGGATAAAATTGGTCCATTGGAGAGACAGAGTGGACAGCTATCTGCAGAGCCAAAAGAGATGGGGGAGATATTGCACAATTTTTTTTTTCTTCGGTATTCACCAAGGAGAAGGATATTGAATTATGTGAGGTAAGGGAAACTAGTAGAGTAGCTATGGATACTATGAGTTTCAAAGTAAAAGAAGTACTGACACTTTTGAATAAATATAAAAGTGGATAAGTCTCCAGGTCCTGACAGGATATTCCCTAGGACATTGAGGGAAGTTAGTGTAGAAATAGCCGGGGCTATGACAGAAATATTTCAAATGTCATTAGAAAACGGGAATAGTCCCCGAGGATTGGCGTACTGCGCATGTTGTTCCATTGTTTAAAAAGGGTTCTAAGTGTAAACCTAGCAATTATAGACCTGTTAGTTTGACTTCAGTGGTGGGCAAATTAATGGAAAAGATACTTAGAGATAATATATATAAGCATCTAGATAAACAGGGTCTGATTAGGAACAGTCAAGATGGATTTGTGCCTGGAAGGTCATGTTTGACTAATCTTCTTGAATTTTTTGAAGAGGTTTACTAGGGAAATTGACAAGGGTAAAGCAGTGGATGTTGTCTATATGGACTTTAGTAAGGCCTTTGACAAGGTTCCTCATGGAAGGTTGGTTAAGAAGGTTTAACTGTTGGGTATAAATGCAGGAATAGAAAGATGGATTCAACAGTGGCTGAATGGGAGAAGCCAGAGGGTAATGGTGGATGGCTGTTTATCGGGTTGGAGGCAGGTGACTAGTGGGGGTGCCTCAGGGATCTGTGTTGGGTCCTTTGTTGTTTGTCATGTACATAAATGATCTGGATGAAGGGGTGGTAAATTGGATTAGTAAGTATGCAAATGATACCCAGATAGGGGGTGTTGTGGATAATGAAGAGGATTTCCAAAGTCTACAGAGTGATTTAGGCCATTTGGAAAAATGGGCTGAAAGATTGGCAGATGGAGTTTAAATGCTGATAAATGTGAGGTGCTACACCTTGGCAGAATAAATCAAAATAGGACGTACATGGTAAATGGTAGGGAATTGAAGAATACAGTTGAACAGAGGGATCTGGGTATAACCGTGCATAGTTCCTTGAAGGTGGAATCTCATATAGATAGGGTGGTAAAGAAAGCTTTTGGTATGCTAGCCTTTATAAATCAGAGCATGGAGTATAGAACCTGGGATGTAATGTTAAAATTGTACAAGGCATTGGTGAGACCAAATCTGGAGTATGGTGTACAATTTTGGTCGCCCAATTATAGGAAGGATGTCAACAAAATAGAGAGAGTACAGAGGAGATTTACTAGAATGTTCAAGAGTCAAGAGTCAAGAGTCAATTTAATTGTCATTTGGACCCCTGGAGGTCCAAACGAAATGCCGTTTCTGCAGCCATACATTACACACAAATAGACCCCAGACACAACATAATTACATTTAACATAAACATCCATCACATAGCTGTTGCCTGGGTTTCAACAACTAAGTTACAGAGATAGGTTGAATAAGTTAGGTCTTTATTCTCTGGAGCGCAGAAGGTTAAGGGGGGACCTGATAGAGGTCTTTAAAATGATGAGAGGGATAGACAGAGTTGATGTGGACAAGCTTTTCCCTTTGAGAATAGGGAAGATTCAAACAAGAGGACATGACTTCAGAATTAAGGGACAGAAGTTTAGGGGTAATATGAGGGGGAACTTCTTTACTCATAGAGTGGTAGCGGTGTGGAATGAGCTTCCAGTGGAAGTGATGGAGGCAGGTTCATTGGTATCATTTAAAAATAAATTGGATAGGCATATGGATGAGAAGGGAATGGAGGGTTATGGTATGAGTGCAGGCAGGTGGGACTAAGGGGAAACAACATTTGTTCGGCACGGACTTGTAGGCCGAGATGGCCTGTTTCCGTGCTGTAATTGTTATATGGTTATATGGTTATATGGTTAATACTTCTAATGTTTAATTGTCACATAGGTGAAAACAGTGAGGTGTTTTGTTTTGAAATGCTTCTGAGAATGAATGTACAGGAATGGAATAGCATTAATCATTGCCTCTTGAACCAACACTGATAATACAAAGAGGAAGTAAAGGTTATCTTCACACTGGATTTATCTTTTTTGTGACCTCATTACTCCCCTGGCAGATTATGTGGTTTAAGGTAGGTTTCAGGTGTGTCTATTGTGATGAATGAGTTATCCCAGCAATGTTGCAAAGTCTGGATGGTTCAATGGATCTTTTCTTAATGTGATTATCACATGTACGTATATCTGTAGATAGAGATAGAGATAGAGATAGACATAGAGATTTACAGAAAATGTAGCAAAATGCAGCATGTCAATCAGCATTAGTGATGGCAACAGATGGGTTGACAGGGATAACAATTTAAAATAAGAAACAGGGGCAAGATTAGGCTTATGGGTTCTTTACGGTTCTCCACAATTCAGCAGGATGTTGAAAGATTCTGCACTGTCAATGTTGTGCTTCCTGATATCTCCACCACTCCCTCCCCCCCTCTAAAAAACCCCCCCCCCCCCCCCCCCACCCCCCCCCCCCCCCCCCCCCCTCCCGCCCCAACCCACCTTCCTTCCCCCCACCCCTGCCATTTATTTGGTGGGTCTTTGATGCAGAGATAATTAATCTCTAAGTTTACACATATTCAACAAACTAAATATTCAATATTCGGGTGGAAATTCCAAGATTCCCAGTACCCTGGGGAAAAAGATTCACAATGCTCATGACTGAGAAATGAAAGATAATCAAGCATTTTTATGGCATGAAAATCCAGGGTGTGGGGACCACAAAGAGACCAAATATACTTCAGTGGCAATGGAGGAGGACTAACTGGCAATATAAAACCTGCTTGGAAGGAAAACAGGAGGTGGTTATATATTAGTGTGTACCAAAATAAACTGGTACATAAGGGAACATCTTAATGCTGAAGATTGTAAGAGAATTTACCTGGCAGTGCAGAAATTGCTTGACTGCTTGTTAATGTGGAACTTTGATACATTTTAGAAGGAACTGTAAGCAGATGATAGTAGGTATTAAAAGATAATGTTTACAGACCACACAAACAGCACCCGTAGTCAGGATTGAACCTAGGTCTCTGCCGCTGTAAGGCAGCAACTCCACACCACCCGTGCCGCCCCAATGTAACCTGCTGTCATTGTCAATGGCTGCCAGCAACTCCTCCCAAACTAAGTGACACAACACAATCAATGTGTCTTTATTTTCAATCACATTTATACATCTCTAATTGCTCCTGCATAAGGAAGAGGTTAAGAGTCAACTGTGATTTGAGTATAGGAGCAGGGAGGTTCTACTGCAGTTGTACAGGGTGGAGTATTGCGTACAGTTTTGGTCTCCTAATCTGAGGAAAGACATTGTTGCCATAGAGGGAGTGCAGAGAATGTTCACCAGACTGATTCCTGGGATGTCAGGACTTTCATATGAAGAAAGACTGGATAGACTCGGTTTGTACTCGCTAGAATTTAGAAGATTGAGCGGGGATCTTATAGAAACTTACAAAATTGTTAAGGGGTTGGACAGGCTAGATGCAGGAAGATTGTTTCCGATGTTGGGGAAGTCCAGAACAAGGGGTCACAGTTTAAGGATAAGGATAATCTTTTAGGACCGAGACGTGGAAAACATTTTTCACACAGAGAGTGGTGAATCTCTGGAATTCTCTGCCACAGAAGGTAGTTGAGGTCAGTTTGTTGGCCATATTTAAGAGGGAGTTAGATGTGGCTCTTGTGGCTAAAGGGATCAGGGGATATGGAGAGAAGGCAGGTACAGGATACTGAATTGGATGATCAGCCATGATCATATTGAAGGGTCGAATGGCCTACTCCTGCACCTATTTTCTATGTTTCTATGTTTCTAACTGCATTAATGTATCTGAAGTCATTTTTTGGCCACATGAGGGAAAGATGGCAGATTGCCTTCTCCAAATGGAGATTCCTAAACCAGATGGATTTTTACAACAGTCCTGCGGTTTAATGGTTTCATTAATGCGATTAACTTTTTTTTTCAAATTCTGGTGTTTATTGTAAATTCTGGAATTTAAACTATCCAGCTGTTGCAGTGTGATTCAAAATTGTGCTTCGACATTCATGATTCCAAAATCTTGGCTGCACTTGCAGTGCCTATCAACATAAGGTTGCAATTTCCAGAAACTGAGCAACTACTCTTCCAGATAATCAAAAAAAAAATATTGGAATGTTTAAAAATGTCTTCAAATAGTTTATTTGTTAGTTATAAAAACTAACAATAAAAACATGGGAAAGAAGAATTTTGACTGATGGTTAAAAATCTGCTATGTTATAAACATAGAAAATAGGTGCAGGAGTAGGCCATTCGGCCCTTCATGGCTGATCATCTAAAATCAGTTCCTCGTTCCTGCTTTTTCCCCATATCTTTTAATTCCTTTAGCCCTAAGAGCTAAATCTAACTCTCTTGAATTGGCCTCCACTGCCTTCTGTGGCAGAGAATTCCACAGATTCACAACTGTCTGGGTGAAGAAGATTTTCATCATCTCAGTCCTAAATGGCCAACCCCTTATTCTTAAACTGTGACCCATGGTTCTTGACTACCCCAACATCAGGAACATTTTTCCTGCATCTAGCCTGTCAAATCCTTTAAGAATTTGATATGTTTCTGTAAGATCTCCTCTCATTCCAGTAAATACAAGCCCAGTCGACCCACTCTTTCATCATATGTCAGTCCCACCATCCAGGGAATTAACCTTATGAACCTAAACTACACTCCCTCAATCGCAAGAATGTCCTTCCTCAAACTAGGAGACCAAAACTGCACATAATACTCCAGGTGTGGTCTCACCAGGGCCCTGTAAAACTGCAGTGGGACCTCCTTGCTCCTAAACTCAAATCCTCTTGCAATGAAGGCCAGTATGCCATTAGCTTTCTTCACTGCCTGCTGTACCTGCATGCTTACTTTCAGTGACTGATGTACAAACACACCCATGTCTCGTTGCACCTCCCCTTTTCCTAATCTGACACCATTCAAATCAGTGACGGAAATCGCTATCAAAATATGGAGGGGACCGGGGGACAGGTGGAGGGGGCCTTGCTGGCCGCGCGCGCATGCGCACACTCACACACACGCGCAAGGCTTCAAAGGCTTCTGCAGTGGGCCCTGTGAACGGTAATTACAGTTCAATCCAGCGCCAAATGCAGCTCAATTCCGCCTGTCTCACCGGGTTAACCTACAGCCCTGCCTGGACTGATGGAATACCAGTCCGGAGCCGTGGTGCTAGCGCTGCTTCTCTGCACTGGCTGTAAGCCTGGGCCATATTTCCCTTAAGTCCTGGCAGGGCTGTAGTTTAACCCGGCGGGAGAGGCAGATTTGAGCTGGGTTTAGCGCTGCTTCTCTGCGCTGGCTGTGGGCCTGGGGGCACCACGCCTGTCTGACCTGATGTGACTGGCCACCCCCGGGCGTGGGGACGGGGGCACTCGGATGGGGACAGGGATGATCCAGTGATGGTTCGGCAGCAATTCCATCACCGGAGAGCCGGCCGAGATCGATCCTGGCTGCGGATGAGGCACAAGTCTGTGTCCTCCCCTGTCCCCCCCGGGAATTTCTGCCACTGATTCAAATAATAATCTGCCTTCCCGTTCTTGCCACCAAAGTGGATAACCTCACATTTGTACACAATATACTGCGTCTGCCATGCATCTGCCTACTCACCCAACCTATTCAAGTCACCTGCAGCCTCATAGCATCCTCATCGCAGCTCACGCTGTCACCCAGCTTTGTGTCATCCGCAAACTTGGAGATGTCACAATTAATTCCCTCATCTAAATCGTTAATATATGCAGTATTGCAAATAACTGGGGTCCCAGCACCGAGCCTTGTGGCACCCCATTAGTAACTGCCTGCCATCCTGAAAAGGATCCGTTAATTCCTACTTCCTGTCTGCCAACCACTTCTCTATTCATGTCAATGCCCTATCCCCAATGCCATACTCTAATTTTGCACATTAATCTCTTGTGGGGGACCTTGTGAAAGGCTTTTTGAAAGTCCAGATACACCACATCCACTGTCTCTCCCTTATCCATTCTACTTGTTACATCCTCAAAAGATTCCAGAAGATTATTCATGCATTATTTCCCCTTCATAAATCCATGTTTACATTGACTGATCCTGTCACTGCTTTCCAAATGCGCTGCAATAAATCTTTACCAATTGACTCGAGCATCTTCCCCACTACCGATGATAAGGCTAACTGGTCTCTAATTACCCGTTTTCTCTCTCCCTCCTTTCTTAAAAAGTGGGGTTACATTGTCTACCCTCCAGTCCACAGGAACTGATCCAAAGTCGAGAGAACATTGGAAAATGATCACCAATGCATCCACGACTACTAGGGCCACCTCCTTGAGTACTCTGGGATGCAGACCATCAGGCCCTGGGGATTTATCTGCCTTCAGTCCCAATAGTTTACCTCACATCTCCTTCGAGCCAGCACCGCCATTCAATATGATCATGACTGATCATCCCAAATCAGTAATCTCTTACTGCTTTTTCTCCATGTCCCTTGTTTCCTTTAGCCCTAAGAGCTAAATTTAACTAAGTTTCATCCAAATTGTGCATAGATAGAATTCAACCTTCCTTCAGACGTTGAATAATAAAAATCTGTTTGTGACTTAAATGGCCCAAAAACCTGTGTACACTGTCATACAAGTTAATAATATATCTGATCAGGATTAGTTTTCCTGAAACATGGTCTTCACCAGTATGATATTATGCCCTATTAAAATGTGGGCAAGATAAATTCCCACTAAATCTCACCCCCCCCCCCCCCCCCCCCCCCCACTCCCTCCCCCGCACCACCCTGCACCCCTCACTGCTGTGAGCACCATACCCTTCCTCTCATTTCACCTGCAAAACACTCCTCTTTACTGCCCTGCCCTATCCCGTCCCCTTCCTCCTGCATCCTGGCTTTACATTTCATTCCTCTTCTCACCTTATGTCTAATCGACGCATAGTGTCATAGAGTTTTACAGTGTTGAAACAGGCCCTTCAGTCCAACCTGCCCACACCGGCCAATATGTCCCATCGACACTAGTCCCACTTACCTGCATTTGACCCATATTCCACTCAACCTGTCCAGTCCATGTACCTGTCTAAATGTTTCTTAAACATTGGGATGGTACTTGCCTCAACTATCTCCTCTTACCACTCTTTGCATGAAATAGTCACTTCTCAGATTCCTATTAAATCAATCTCCCCTCACCGTAAACCTATGTCCTCTGGCTCTCTATTCTCCTACTTTGTGCAAGAGATTCTGTGCATCGACCCGATCTATTCCTCTCATGCCCCCATTTGTCTCCTTTTCATCTCTAATGTTTGTCCACCCTTCTGCTAATCAAACCCCCTCACCTGTATCCACCATTCACATGCCAGACTTTGTCCTGCCCCAACCTCTTTTCCAGCTTTCTCCCACCTACTAAAATCAGTCTCCAGTTTTGATCCCCAGTTACAACCAAACATCTTGATCAGAATGATGATCACCACCTAGACTGCACAGGACACTGTGTGAACTAAGATCCAGAACTTTGTACCCAGAATCAGTTGTCTCATTATATGAAGAATATCATTTGTTGTGTTTAAGGTGCACAAAGGAATTGAGAAAATAATACCAAACGTTGGTTAGTAATAGTGAGGAGAGTCTTCATAAACTGGGTATCTATTCATTAAAACTAAATTTGAGCATAAAAATAGTATGTGAATGGGACACTATAAACAATAAAAACAATTTTCCTTAATTAAAACAGAAAACATCGGAAGTACCGAACAACTCAACTTAGGGGCGGTACAATGGTACAATGGTAAAGTTGATGCCTTACAGCACCATAGACTCCAGTTCGATCCTGACTATGGGTTTCATCTGTACGGAGTTTATACATTCTCCACGTGACGGTGTGGGGTTTTCTCGGATGCTCCAGTTTCATCCCACATTGCAAAAAACGTAGGGTTAATTTGCTTCGGTAAAGATTATAAATTGTACTTAGAGTGTAAAGATAGCATTAGTGTGTATAGGGTGATCACTGGTCAGTGAGCACTCGGTGGGCCAAAGGGCCTTTTGCCATCCTGTGTCTCTAAAACATAACAGGCATTTAGGGAAACAGGCTTTAAGGCGCAGCGAAGATTTGAAGATTTTGCCAGGACTCGAGGATCTGAGCTATAGGAAGTTGCGCAAGCTAGGACTTTATTCCTTGGAGCAGAGGAGGATGAGGGGTGATCATATATAGGGGTATAAGATCATGCGATTAATAGACGGGGTAAATGCACATAATATTTTTTTTAACACAAAGCGTAGTGGGTACATGGAGCGAGTTGCTAGAGGAGGTGGTTGAGGCAGGTACAATCACAACATTTAAAAAGCATTTGAACAAGTACATAGATAGGATAGGTTTGGGGGGATATGAAGCAAATGTAGGCAGGTGGGACTATTGTAGATGGGACATATTTAGAGGTGTGGGCAAGTTAGGCCAAAGGGCCTGTTTCCATGCTGTATCACTCTATGACTATGACTCTAAACATTTAAGGAACATTTAGAAAAAAATGTGTGATGTCTTCTCTGGGTCCCACACAGGAAGCTTGCATGCCCTCTGACTAGGCTCACAAATACTCTTTTGTTCACTCCTTGTAAACCCATTTGCCCGCCGATGGTGACCGTACCCTTAGAACTGAACATTTTTCACTCAAACCTCAGAGGAAAAATTGCTGTGTTATTTTTTTGCTATTTCTCAAACTTCAGGATTTTCCTTTTGAGAGATACATATTTCATATTAGAAGTTGGTGGCACCTCAAAAGATAAATGTTGAAATAGATTTGATTCATTTAGATTACTTTTCAACAATATCAATTATGGTCTCGGTTTTCTGCTGACAGGAGGAAAATATTAGGAATATATGTTGTGACAGTCAATACCAAAAGCAGGAAAGCATTTATAGCATTGATTTTTTTTTTTCAAGTTCTATCGGTGGAAGTTTTGCAAACCCGGCTGCAGTTACTAAACCTCATTTTGAGTGGAAACAATGACCTGCAGATACAGGTTTGTACCAAACATAGGCACAATATGCTGGAGCAGATCAGCGGATCAAGCAGCATCTCTGAAATAAAAGGATGGTTAACGTTTTGGGAAGAACATTTAAGGGACATTTAATGAGAAGCTAAATAATTGTGCTAAGGTGAAATAAATAGCAGGAGAAGGGTAGGAGACACAGTGGTGCTGCAAATGATGTTCAAGAATAGTGCAGATGCCAAAAGATTGAAAGAACAACAGAATGTGCTGGTCAAACAACATCTAGAAAAGAGAGAGACAGAGTCAACATTCCTCTGCAACAGCAGCACGGGAAGAGTGCAGACATCGGAGAGCACCAGCAAACCATGTTTCATTCTGATGTCTAGTACTGTCTGTGTAGGGATCTCCTGTGAGACATTTGTTGGTTTCGAAAAGGTGCTCCGTTTTCCTGCTACATTCCATAAGGTCATAAATTCATAAGTGTTAGGAGTAAAATGAGGCCATTCGGCCCATCATGTCTACTCCGCCATTCAATCCTGGCTGATCTATCTCTCCCTCCTAACCCTATACTCCTGCCTTCTCCCCATAACCTCTGACACCTGCACTGATCAAGAAACTATTGATCACAGCCTTACAAATATCCACTGACGGCCTCCACAGCCTTTTGTGGCAAATAATTCCACAGATTCACCACACTCTGACGAAAGAAATGTCTCCTCATCTCCTTCCTAAAAGAACATCCTTTAATTCTGAGGCTATCACCTCTAATCCTAGACTCTCCCACTAGTGGAAACTCTCCATATCCACTCTTTCCAAGCCTTTCACTATTCTATGTTGGTTGTGGGATTAATTGCTGCTGCAATTAACCCATCACAGGGTGGCACAGTTGGTAGAGCTGCCTTCTCACAGCGCCAGAGACATGGATTTGATCCTGATCTCAGATACTGTGTGTGTGGAGTATGCACGTTCTCCCTGTGACCACGTGGGATAGCCTTTGACCGATGCATAGCAATGAACAGTATATAATACAGTCACTCTGTATGTTCTCCTGTAAACAAACTCCAAAGCGGCGCATAAGGAATGTAAATATTAAACAGAAATGAAATTAAGTAAAAAACTAATGGGACACTCGGAATTGCAGATGTTGGAATCTTGAGTAAAAAACACAAAGTGCTGAAGGAACTTAGCAGGTCAGGCAGCATCTGTGGAGGGAATGGATAGACAATGTCCTGGATTGAAACCCTTCTTCAGACTGATAATAGTAGTGGGGAGAAAGCCTGAAAAGAGAGTAGAGGGTGTGTTAATGCCTGAAAATTGACAGGTAGATAGAGGTAAGGGGGGCTTTGATCAGCAGATAGATGGAGGACGTAACAATAATAACATTTGACACAGTCCTATCATAAATGTAAATATTCAGTCATGCAAACAGCATTTGAAGTTAGGCAAATCGTCTTTGATAATATTTGTGCATTACTTGCTGATAAACCACAGGCACTTTGGTGAAGAACAACCAAGTTTAACAAAATATCTGTGATGACTGCATGAGGTCAACATGCACAGAAGAGAAAGGAACAGGACAATATCTACAACAACAAAAATAACATGCAACGGATGCAGTGGGGCAATATTGTATGCCTGAATGCTCCTGACCATCAAGCATCTCACCCAATTGAAAGGAGAGAATGGGCTGTAGGGACTGGCAAAACACAGGGTGATAGATATACTATGGTAAATACAACGACCATTTACTCCTTACATACAACGATCAGTCTGAAGAAGGGTCTCAACCTGAAACGTCGGCCAGTCTGAAGTAGGGTCTCAATCCAAAACATCACCTATCCCTTCTCTCCAGAGATACAGCCTGTCCCGCTGAGTTACTGCAGCATTTTGTGTCTATCTTTGGTTTAAACCAGCATCTGCAGTTTCTTCATACACACGACTATTGACTCCATGGGTTTATACTAGACAGAAGAAGAAATCCTTTATTTTCCTTGCAAAAAGGATTTTTACAGTCAAATGTACTAGTGTCCTGCTCCAGTTTCTGGGTTCCCTTCACAGCTACATTGCATTCTACAATTGCTCAAAATATTTCTATTATGTTTTCCACCTCCAATTTTTATGAACAATACTAAAACAAAAGAGATAATTGAGAATATGGATTTAGAGATATGGAGAGAAAGATATATAAGCCATGCAAGCCTTCGCAGCCCTTGAGTGCATCATTACTGCTTGCTGTAAAAAGCTTCTTTCCCTTGGGTTTCTAATGCAGCATTTTCTCAGAGTCTTAATGCACCTGAGCTCCATTTGAACTATGAACACAGACTTAAAGGTGCTTGTAAATAATGCAAAAACAAATCAATACTAATTTGGATCATTCAAACATGTAACTTGGAGAGAGAGATTTTATGCATAGCCTTCAGTGGAGATCTAATGCTACTTTCAAAGCTGTAAGAGTGCAACAATTACCAAATATAAATCAATAATCAATTAGGTTTAATATTACTCTTGCACTATCATTTCTCATTCTACAAGTTATTTTTTATCGTTACTTAAAGCTGGCATTTTAACCTGTTAAGATTGATTTTTTTTCTCTCTCAATGTTTTCAATGGAAGTCTGTGTTGCTTTCTCATGCTAAGTCAGAATGTCTACTACATTCCACTGACTGAAGATCACACTTTCTTTTTTGGCCTCCACTGCATTAAATTATTTTGTTTGTTCAGAATATTTATCTGACTCAATATTCACCTGATAAATCTACTTGATCCAATAAAAATGTTTAGCGAGCAAACCATTACTCTTTATTAAAATGGTGGTTCTCCTTTCTAATTTCAGCACATATAAATTTCACAATTAAGTAAAAAAAATCAATGATTTTGGATGCCTAAAGCAGTGTTGGGAAAAAAGGGGGAATAATCACAAAATTACCTTTCTCCTGATTTTCATTCCAATTCTTGGGATAATTAAACAAATATAAGGCAGCAATAACATTGATGAGGGGCAAAATAATTTCAACAGCACAGCATTACTGGCAAGCTCTTGTGTGTCACCTTACGCCTTATATTCAACTGGGAGCTCACTGCAAGGGGCAAGGACAGAATCTATCTCTAATATAAACAATAATGTCTGTCAGGATTGCATGATCATTTGCAGAGAAAAGCCCTGAGGCTAGATGTATTGAAGATCTATTGTGTATGTGTGTTTATTTTTAATTCTATAATTTATTCATATCTTGCTCATTGTTCTGCTGGATCCGTCTGATAAGCTTCATTGTTAGAATGTTTTGGGAAACAAAGAATGCATTTGGAAATATGTTGCATTAAATATTTATTACAGGTCCAACGCTGATTTTCTGGCACTCCTAGTTCCAGAACCTTGCCATTTTCTTTGTTTTGCTGGACTAACAGAGTCACGGCCTTGGGGGTGGGGGTTAGATACGGTCCCGCAAAGTTAGCCGCGGAAGTTGGCTATGGAATGGATCCGCCGGCTCCGACTGGGCTGGAGTTCCAGAGCCCCAGCCGCAGGGGGAAAATTTGATCTGCCGATCGGCGTGGAAGTCCCGGTGAGGTGGAGATAATCACCTCACCTGGTCTCGGTGGACTTCTACGGGCGCTGGGGGGGTCTCCAATGGGCTCTCGTAATTTAGGATTTTGATTAAAGGAGATGCTGGACCACCTGTTGCCAAAAAATCTGTGTCAATGTATGTATGAGAATCTTTATTGCTCCTCTCACTATTTTCTATTTAGTAGGTGGAATTCTCCAGTAAAGAAAAAACTGGTTGGTGGCCTAGATAAAACTGCAGTTCGTACTAACCAACCTGATCTCCCGGTTGCTCAACACTTCAACTCCCCCTCCTATTCCTAATCTGACCTCTCTGTCCTGGGCCTCCTTCATTGCCAGAGGGAGGCCCAGTGCAAATTGGAGGAACAGCACCTCATATTTTGCTTGGGTAGATTACACCCCAGTGGTATGAACATTGACTTCTCTAATTTTAAATAACACTTGCTTTCTCCCTCCTTCCCCTCCCCTTACCAGCTATCCCACAAAGCTTACTGTCTCCGCCTCTTCCTTTCTTTTTCCCGTACACCCCCCTCCCCCCGACATCAGTCTGAAGAAGGGTCTCGACCCGAAATGTTGCCTATTCCTTCCCTCCATAGATGCTGCCTCACCTACTGAGTTTCTCCAGCATTTTTTTCCTACCTTTGATTATTCCAGCATCCAGTTCTTTCTTAACCATCTGGATATTTGCTCATTTGCTTATATAGTGAAACAGGCCTTTCGGCCCACCGAGTCTGCACCGACCAGCGATACCCGCACATTATCACCATCCTATGCATGGGTAGAAATCCTGGGGAGGACAGGGGGACACGTCCCCCCATGTGTTTTGTGAGGTGGGGGACAAACCACCCCCCCGTGTTATGTAATCCAGATTTTGAATTTTGGTGAAAAACAAACGATTAAAATCTCCGCTTTCCACAAGACAGCGCTTGTTAAATGTCTCTATTAACACCGTATTAACACGATGCGTCGCCAATTGCGTTTTGAGCTTCCAAAGCTGTCTGATGTGGGTACAATTACCATTTGAACTATTTGGATGGGAAAGATTTAAATGGGTATTGGATTTAAGTGGGTCAGGTCATTGACGAATCCAGTCGAATGGGTTTCCTGGCTGGCTTTCAGGTAAGTCGCTCATTCACGTTATTTAGTATGTTTTTCTCATCTCTCTCTCTCTCTCTCCCCCCTCCAAGGTTGGCTCTTCAGTTTGCCTTTTTTTGCTTTAGTTTTATTTGTTTTATATGCAATTTTCTTCCATATCGTATCTCTATCCGCACTGCAGCCTAACATAGAGGAGTTGGTGGCCTTTGCTAACTTTTGAACACTGTGGGTGCCTGCTGGACTTTAACATTGCAGGGATCGACCTCGGAACCCCAACCGTGAGTGATTGCAGACTTCAACATCACAGAGCCCGCGGTTTCTGGTGGGAGACTGACTTCGGGAACTCCAAGCCCCGAGACAGGAGCTTTGATCTCCCCAACATGGGAGCTTCAATCGCCCTGATGTGGGAGCTCCGACCGCTGGTTGCGGGAGCTTCGATCACCCCGACGGATGGTCCGACTGCCCTGACTGTGGGAGAATAAAGAGGAAGAAGATTGGACTCTTTTGCCTTCCATCACAGTGAGAAAAGTGGGGAATCCACTACTGTGGATGTTTATGTTAACTTTTATGTAGTTGTGTTTGTTGCTTTTTTTTTCATATGGCTGTATGTTAATTCACATATCATTGTATCTTAATTGGACCATGTGACAATAAAAGACCTTTGAAACCTTTGAAAACCCATGGGGTCACGGGGAGAACGTACAAAGTCCGTATAGACTGCACCCGTAGTCGGGATCAAACCCGGGTCTCCGGCGCTGCAAGCATCGTAAGGCAGCAGCCACAGAATCATCGACATGCTTATCACTTGTGCAACACATTAAAACTCATCCACCCACATCATTATTTATTTATGGATAAGAAAAACAACCTACTGGAGAATCTCAGTGGGCCAAGTAGTCTCGGTGGAAGGAAATGGATATATGACATTTTGTGTTGGCATCCTGCTTCAGAGATCAGACAAAATCCATTTCCTTCCACAGATGCTGCCTGGGCCACTTTGTTTTTTGCTCAAAATTCCAGCAATTCTTGGCTCTCCATTCATTCATGGATTGTGGCTTGTGCTTTATTAATGCATAATACTTTAAAATCCAAGCTGGTATTTGTAAAGATTCCTTTCTTCCATTCTCATACAGAATAATTGCTACATGACTATCCGTAATTGATAAAGAAAAAAATAAACTTTGATTCTGTGATAACAGTCCAAGTTGACTGACTTTGCTGGACTCATTGGTCCTTTCTGAAGTAAGTGGGAATCTGAATTTCAGCATCATTACCAGGTTAATAAAGACATAAACTAGTGCAGTCAAAAATCCCAGGCAAAAGCATTCAAATATTTATTCTAGGTTGCACAGATCTTTTACACCTAACTGTTTACAATGATAATCGAAACGGTCTTCACCTGACCTCAGTCTCTGTAAAGAGATCGACCATCCATGAAACTTTATTAAGACAGCTGATTGAGGACTGAACATGTAGTTTTAGTGGATCTGAGTTTGTGAAGCTGTTCAGTGGGAGCAACAGTAGAAGCGTAGAAATAGCAGTTAGTAAAGAAAGAATATGCCTTGCATTCTCTTGATGGTTTACCTTTCTTGGATTTTGGACTTCTAGTTCAATTTTTAGTTTCATTATTTTTGTTAAAGGTAATTCAAACACAAAGTTCCCATATTCACTACTCATAACATACTGTTCCCTTCCTCACAACATCCCTAACTCAGACGTGAACTCTATTCTAACAATCTTTTCTTTCTTTCTGCTCTTATTCCTGACCTCACCTCAAAAACCTTTATTTCCTGATTATATGTTTTGCTCTGCCTTCGTGATCTGTTCCATTAAGTTATATAAACTGGCAAGTAAGTCATGACTAGACATCTGCTGAAAGTGCAGTGGGAGTGCAATAGAAGAAGCTCAAATCATTTATATCAATCCAAAAGTATAAACATATCAAATGTTATAGAATTGGGGATATGGGGAGAAAGCAGGAACTGATTTTGGATGATCAGCCATGATCTTATTGAATGGCGGTGCTGGCTCGAAAGGCTGACTGGCCTCCTCCTGCACCTATTTTCTATGCTTCTATGTTTAATTGGAAATAACAGAGCAAATGTTAGAATTTCTCAGCCAGGCCAAAATAGGACCATGGCCTGAAACATTAACATTGCTTCTCTTTCAATACATGCTGTGGACCTGCCCTGTTTTTTAAGCTTTCTCCGTTTTCATCCCAAATATTTTCAACCTCAAGCTCTGAATTAAAAATTAACAATCTGATATTCACTATCATTGTTCCACTTGATAAAAGTAGGACACAAATGTTCATTTTAGGTCTGAAACATAAATGGTTTGACTTTACGCCAGCACTGCTATAATAACGAAGGAAAATGTCAGCGCAATGCCACTGCAAATAATTACAGATCTTTTAAATATCACACATATTCGAGTAGGGTTTCCATCCTGTTTGCGTCAGCCTTGCATCGACACAGGTATAAAAGATTGTTCAATTATAAATTGCGTTTGATTGAAAATTTGCACTAATTTAAACCAGTTCGATTGGATGACAGTGCTGTCTTCTAGACTGATCACATCCCTGTTTTCTGCTAATTGAATGATTGTGAAGCCCTTCATGGATTCATTTCAAATTAAGCTGCTTTTTGGACAGAAGGACATTTTTTAAGTGTGAAAAAAACCCCACTTAATTTACATTACATTAAGAGAAGTTTGTGACACTTTAATGGTTGTATGCAGATTTTGGAGTTATTTTGAAATTAAATTATACAGGTTGTTGATCAAACTCATTAAAATGCTTATCCTTTCAGAAAATACACCAAGGAATACTTTATATGTAAAATGGATAGATAATTAAACAATTATGCCCTACTTTGCTGACCAATAGCACTCTAACATGGCATAGTTTTTGTTCGCATTCATGTAAATGAACTTGTGGAAGCATTTATACAGCCTCTCCAGAGAATTAGTGCAAAAGCAGTTTAGTTAAATATTGCAAGTTGTTTACAAAGAGGGAACTCCACCATGTTCTACTGCCTTCTCTCATATGACTGCAAATAATTACTTTCTCTCTGCTTGAAAAAATGGAAATCTACCACCTGATAACTGCTGTTAAATCATGGGATTTTGTGGAGTTGGAAAGATGGATTCTAATAATAATCTTACCTAGGAGGAGTACATTAATTTCTTGGCACAGAAAACTGAGTTTTAAGGTGCGGCAGTGAAGATAGAAAGCTCCTTGGGTGATGGGAATACTTTAGAAGCAAGGGCCAAAATGATTAGAATTGCAGCCACAAATTAATAATAAAACATTTGGGGTTATCCTTGTGCAAAAGTTAGAAATTGAATTATTGAGCCATCCCTAATTAGTGTATCTGGGGTTAATGTTATTAACTACCTCATTAGTAGATGCCACAAAGCTAAGCAATGCTACTTCGGGTGCTGAGGCAGGTGCTCATCATTTTTCCACATGTCCTAATCAATCCACGTGCAATAATTATTGTTCGAAAGGTTGTGTTCCTGTGAAATTAATGATGCCAATGTGCTTACGTACATGGAGAAGATATTCTTCCTCTCACAACTGATAAAAACTCTAGTACACACTTGCCCATTTAAATCACTGTTTAATGAGGAATTATAAATGCAACATCAATTTCAATACTCAAAAACTTAGGGCATACTTGAAAATAGTTTTCAAAATATGCAGAAACAATTGATGACTGTAAATTCTCAAAATATATGCAATCAAAAATGCTGCTTTGACTTTTAATTGAAGAAATTATTCAGTAATGGTAAATGTTTCACCTCTAAGTCATTTAATCATTTTTTGTTCCATTAATGCGTATATTATCATTTATTCAAATATTCATGGCCAGAACAGTGGACCAACCAGTTGAGTTGCTGCTGCTTCACGGTGCCAGAGACTTGATTTTAACCCTGACCTCAGGCTGTGTGTGTGTGTGTGTAGCGTTTGCACATTCTCCTTCTTTTTCCTCCCACATCCCAAAGAAATGTGTGGGAAGGAAGTGCTTATGTTGATTTACAACAACGATAGACACAAAATGCTGGAGTAACTCAGCGGGTCAGGCAGCATCTCTAGAGAAAAGGAAAATGTGACATTTGTGTTCAAGAAGAAGAGTCTCGAGCTGAATCGTTCCCTATTCCTTTTCTCCATAAATGTTGTCTGACCTGTTGTGTTACTCCAGCGTTTTGTGTCTACCCAAAGAGATGTGGTTGATAGGATAATTGGATTTTGGAAGTTGCCCATATTTTACAGGTGAGCAGTAGAATATTGGAGACGTTTATACAAATGTGAGGAGACTGAAAAATGGATTAATGTGGGATTAGTATAAATGGGTGGCTGATGGTCAGCAGGGATGCTGTAGATTCTCTTTCATTGCAGTATTTCTCCAGGACCCAATGTACCAGCTTCACTGTACCATTTTACTGAATACTTAATATCATCAGCATACATTTAGAGATTTAGAGGTGAATGTAGAAATGTAGAAATGAATCAGAATTACCTTCCATAACATCAGTCCCTGTAGACTTACTGTTCAACTGATGACCAAGAGCTACTTCAAAACAAAACTGGGTCCAGCTGTGAATCAATCCTCCTTCTTCCCATCTATAAAATTGCTTTGTTTTGACACAGCAGCTCAGCTGAAACTGGAACCTTGCCACAGGGAAAGTTTAGGGATGCACTTCTTTCAAGTTTATTTTATTCCCAAGGTTTAGAAACATATGCAGGCACCCCGTGTTTGGGGTGACGCGCTTGAAAAGCAACGTATGAATCAAATATGCAATGCACCGCATGTAAATACACTGCCATGTGGCAACAAGCATAAGTTGTAATGTGTTATTCCGAAAATAGGCACGTGCAAAGTGACAGCGCAGTGGCGTAGCGGTAAAGCTGTTGCCTTACAACGCCAGAGACCCAGGTTCGATCCTGACTACAGGTGCTGCCTGTATGGAGTTTGTTCATTCTACCTGTGACCACATGAATTTTCTTCTGTTTCCTCCCACATTCCGAAGACGTGCAGGTTTGTAGGTAAATAGGCCTCTGTAAATTGCCACTAGTTTGTAGGAAAGACCTAGTGTACAGGGCCTGTCCCACTTGGACGTCATTTGCCCGTCACGCAGATGGTGCGCAAAGATTTTTAGTATTCCAAAATCCTGGCGTTACTGCCTATACCACCACGTCTCCCCACACGCCATGCACGCGTAATGCACGCCATGCGCGCGTCATGCATGTTGACGCATAAATTATGGCGCATATATGACGTGCAAATAACCACCTTACGGGTCATCACTACCAGTGTGGAATGGGTGGGCTGAAGGGCCTGTTTCCACGCAGTATCTCTAAACTAAACTAAACTAAACTAAATGAAACTTGTCGTAATTAGACAAGCACTTTATTCTACAAACATGTAAATCAAGCATGTGTAAAACACAAGGTGTCTGTACAACAATGTGCTGCACAAACATAAATAATGTTTTTAAAAATTGCAAATGTTGGTAATCTGAAACAAAAACAGAACACACTGGGAATACTTGACATATCAGGCAGCATTTGTGAAAAATAATTTTCTCACAAGCTGCCTTATCTGCTGAGTGTTTCCAGCATTTTCTATGTTTTAGATTTCCAGCATCTGCAATTTTTTAAAGACCTCTATCAAGTCCCCCCTTAACCTTCTGTGCTCCAAAGAATAAAGACCTAACTTGTTCAACCTTTCTCTGTAACTTAGTTGCTGAAACCCAGGCAACATTCTAGTAAATCTCCTCTGTACTCTCTCTATTTTGTTGACATCCTTCCTATAATTAGGCGACCAAAATTGTACACCATACTCCAGAATTGGCCTCACCAATGCCTTGTACAATTTTAACATTACATCCCAACTTCTATACTCAATGCTCTGATTTATAAAGGCCAGCACACCAAAAGCTTTCTTTACCACCCTATCTACATGAGATTCCACCTTCAGGGAACTGTGCACAGTTATCCCTAGATCCCTCTGTTGAACTGCATTCCTCAATTCCCTACCATTTACCATGTACGTCCTATTTTGATTTGTCCTGCCAAGATGCAGCACCTCACACTTATCAGCATTAAACTTTAAAAGATGTGCTATGGTATTAGAAGATTCACAAATGACCTGTTTGTATAATTGCACATGACAAATACCATGCATATGGATCCAATCATTACACCGTATCCCTAGCTAGACTGCTTTAATATTCTTCTATACTTTTTTTTCTATCAGTCCACCAGAATAGGCTCTATCCCTCTGTCCTTTCCTGCAAACGCTTCCTATAACATTTCTGGTCCATGTGAAGACATGTGCAAAAGAGTACATGAGCTGGGGACAGGGGTGCAGATGGGATGAGGGGGAGATTATCTTAAAATGCTTGTTCAGACAGCGAATCTTGCACAGTGTAAATCACTCTTAGCTTCATTCTACATCACCGAATGCTCTAACGAATTTGTGACAAATGGCCTGCAGAAAGTATCCTGACTGTTTGTATCATGCCAATTCCAACACACAAGAATACTACAGAGTATGGTGGACTCAGGCCAGTCCATCACTGGAACTGCTCCCCTCATCATCAAAAGCACCTACGTGAAGCGCTGCATCAAGATGGTGGTATCTGTCATCAAGGATCCCCACCATCCTGGTATAGTCCTTTTCTGACTGATACCACTGGAGCTTCAGAAGCTTGAAGTCCCACACCACCGGGTACAGGTCCAGCTACTTTCTTACAGCTGCTAGGTTCATGAATGGACCTGCACAACCTTAATCCTACCTCACCAACAGAACACTGCAGACTATCTCTTGCACCACCATGGACTAGTTTTCCTAATTGTGCATTTTTGTACTTCTGTATTGTTTATTTTGTTTCACTGTCTGGTAGAACCTATATGTGATTTCTATACAATTGACACTATATATAATTTATGTTTTGTATATCATCTGCGTCTATATGCCTGTGATGCTATTTCAAGGAAGATTCTCTTAGTACCTGCACCTCACTGAACTTGTGCATATGACAATCTACGACTTGACCCTTCAATGTTTAAGAACCTTGATCTGGGCGTTACATTTTTAGACACATTTTCCAATCCCAATACTTTATTCAATGCCAGAATAATTCTTAATTATATGTGTAGTGCTTTTGCCATCTTCACAAAAGATCTAAATCTATCTCAACCCATAAATCACATTATGATCACTCGTTGTTTTTTGGTTATTCTGTTCCATTTTCCACGGACTCATAAATCACGGAACCCCCATAAGCTCCCACTAAATCCGACGGATCTCAAAAATCATGATCATTTTCACTTTCCTCTCACTGTGCAATTCTTCTATCTTCCAACCCTATATGCGACCAAAAATATCAGCAGCAATACAATGAATGGTTTCACCTCAACAGGATCCAGCATACCATTTCAAAAGTAACATACATTGATATTAATATATACATATTTTATCTGCAAATTTTTAAATATATCATTTGAATGTAGAATATACCAGTCAAATCATTTGCAGAATTTACCGTATTAAACGGCAATGAAGACGCACTTGCGGCGAAGACGCACCCCCATTTTGAGTTGTTATATTTTGAAAAAAAGGCTGGCGGGACATAGAATTTCTCACGCTCAAATAAATAAAAAAAAAAAAAAAGAAAGAAAGTGACAATTCAATTTGCCCAAGGCTTCCAGATCTCCTCCATTCTGAATGACTAAATAGTTGGGGGGTGGAGAGATGGTGGGAAAAACAGGAGCGCTAAGGAACTAGGAAATTCAAACATAAGGATCAGTGGTGTCAAAACAGGAGCGACTGCTGGAACCGGACAGCATCCCCGGCCCGGCAGAAGGCGCTGAGGTGGCGCCGGTTCCACTGTCCAGGAACGGCAGCTGCTCACAACCAGCCGAGCTGCTTCCCTCCCCGGCGGCTGTCGGAATTTAAGGACTTGCCGGAAGCGGCTGAAATGAGCGAGGCCAGCAAGCGGCATGAGAGAGGTGTTCAGATGCCAGAGGTGAGCGGGCGAGCAGAAAGTGCTGAGGTGGCGGCCGGATCCACTGTCCGGTCCTGGAGGCCGCTCGCTGCCACCTGAGCTACTTCCCTCCCCGGCCACAATGCAGTGGCTCCATGCCTGGAGCGCCGCGGCAGCGGTTAGTGAGTGAGTTGCTGGCATGATCCCCGGCCCCCTCCTTCTCAACGCTCCTGCCCGTGCTGACCCAGGCCAGACTCCCCACACGCTGTGAAAGGAACTCTCCTCCCCCAGCGGCGTTGTCCTTTTACAGCTGCTACCCACTTTACAGCCGCTTCCCATCAGCTGCTAGCAATGAGGGATAGACTTGACTATTCCATCAGTACAGCAACAACCTTACCTTCGGCTTCCTAGATGCAGGTAAATATTCGTGCCATATTTTTGGGGTAAAAATAGCATCTTCACTGCTGGGAAATACGGTAGTTTGTGAAATTGGTGTGCATAACGAGAATCTTACTTATTAATGTACACCTTATTGAGTTGGATTATGTGTAGGTTGTCTTTTGATAATTTTATTTATTTCACCCATGTTGTTAAATTTTATCTGTATTATGAGCAAGATTTCTTGCAAGAACAGCAACTAATATTTAGAAATGCGGCAAACAAACGTATTCCCACCAGGCTTGTGCATAAATATTAATTACTTTATATAAAGACATCCCAAGCCTACATTTCATTCCAGACCTTCCTTAATTTTTCAAATTGCATTTAAATTATTCAAATGCACATGAATAGACTCAGTTAGTTGTTCTGCCTCACTGCCTGCCTTTACTGGGGCCCATGGCACTTACACAGGCAGATGTGTTGGAACTCCAGAGACTAACTAGACGAGCTTAGCACCACTACCCAGCGCTGAAAGAAACAAGCTGATGGTGATTTGTCACAGGTCTTGAGGGAACCAAAAGACAAATCAGATACAAGGTGGAAGACTGAGTGAGTCCTCCTTTGCTGCGGTACTGATTAATGTCGCACTTACAACAGGTTTGCCTCATGGTCGTCAATTCCAGCATACTCTAAGCCGATGAAAAACAGCAAAAAGGAAGTCTATTAGTCACTTATAAGCCTTAACACCCTAGAGGTTGAAAATTAAGAGTAAACGAATTCTGCTGTTAAATTACAAGAATAATGCTTACATCAATTAACAATGAAAACGTGGGTATTGTGTTTATGGTGAAAATGCAACAATTGCATTAGAATAATATTCATAAAAGGTTGAACAACCTCTCTCTGTATGCACCAAAGATTTTCATTAGCAGATCGGAAACTCCAAGTGACAATGATTAATGACTAAGCCAAAGTATTGGTTTGCTGATAAGAATCTTGAATGCTTAATAAAGACATGCAATTCTATTACCTTTGAACAGCCTTGAAGATTAGAAATGGTAGAATTATCTGGCATCGGCTTCTGATTCTATGTTTTATTTGAACGGAAACTTTATTTTTCAGAGAGGCTGCATTAAAGTTAAAGCCTCATCAGGCTTTCCAGTAGATGCACAAAATAGTTATGGCTGCTTGAATAATTATTAGATTATGGGGCTAGTATCAAGGAGCCTGAAGTAACAATCCAGAGGCAACTGAACCATCTTATCACCAGCTAGAGCATGACCCTAACCTAACATCTACCTCATGAGAGACCCTCAGACTATCTTAAAGATAACGGAGTCAGGGGATATGGGGAGAAGGCAGGAACGGTGTACTGATTGAGGATGATCGGCCATGATCACACTGAATGGCGGTGTGGCTCAAAGGGCCGGATGGCCTACTCCTGTACCTATTGTCTATTGTCTATCTTTAATCGGACTTTACTGAACTTTATCTTGCACTACACGTTATTCCCTTTATTCCCTATCTGTTCACTGTAGATGGCTTGATTGCAAACATGTATAGTGTTTCTGCAGACTGGATAGCATGCAATAAAGAAAGCTTTTCACTGTAGAGCTTTTCACGTGTACTTGGTAAATGTGACAATAAACTGAACTAAACTAAATTTAAAAATACCAGAACCTACAAATCAAATGCAGATTCTGCACTCAAATATCCACACCACCCTACCAACCTTTAATTTCACTCCTACAATCTGGAAGAAGCTTTAAGAGTCCAAAAACCTTGATCACCAGAGAAAGGGTAGAAACATAAAATTGCAAATGCTGCTTAATAAACAAAAGGACACAAAGTGCTGGAGTAACCTAGCAGGTTGGGCAACATCTCTGGATTACATGGAAAGTTACATTTTGGTTCAAGGCCCTTCTTCAGACACTATTTTAGTTTTTTTTGTAGGAATAAGAACTGCAGATGCTGGTTTAAACCGAAGAGATATAAAATATTGTAGTAACTTAGTTGGCGACATTTCCGGTCGAGACCCTTCAGACTGATTTGGATCAAATTATATTTGGGGTTGGTTAGGAGGCTTGTTTTGATGTTATTCTTCCCAATAGGAGCCGGGCCTCGCGGGTCGGACGGAGGAGCCGATGGAGGACCTGGAAAAATGGAGGACCTGGATCGGGGGGGACCGCCGTGAGGAAGGGGGGGTGGGGGAAGAACAATGGACAATAGTGGGGGGATGGGGCAAAGACAATGGGGGACCCGGGGGGGGGGGGGGGGGGGGTAATGGGGGGGGGGGAGAAACCCCCCCCTGGTTTTGGGGCCCGGGTGCGGTGCTTGGGGGGGTGTTTGGGGGGGGGGGGGGAGGGGGAGACGAAATGAGGAGGGGGCGTGCTTTGTAACTTTGTCCGCGCCGTAGTGGTCTGCCATTTGTATATATTGGGTCTGCAAGCAAAGAATTCCACTGTATCTAGTCACATCTGATAATAAAGTATTCCGTTCCACAATCAGGGTCTTCAATGGTACACAACTATAATCTCTGAACTATGGGCTACCCTTGGCTACACAAAGGACTTTGGCAAATTTTCACTTGCATTGGAGTTATTAACTTAGTGACTTTTGTTTATTATATAACATCTATGTGCATTGTGTTGCAGGCCCGTGCTGCTGCTGCAAGTAAGGATTTCATTTTCCGATAGTAGTACATATGAGGATTAAACTCCAGGTAGACACAAAATGCTGGAGTAACTCAGTGGGTGAGGCAGCATCTATAGAGAGAAGGAATTGGTGATGTTTCGGGTAGAGACCCTTTTGACTATTGATATTCATGTAACATACAGTCGTGAACAATGGTGGATATCCTGCAGGCAAGATTTTCTATGTACTTTACCTCACCACACTTGAGCAAATGGCAATAAGCTTGACCTGAATTGAATTGAAACTACAAGAAAATTCCAATCCACAGCAAAGGCAAAACAAAGTATTGATTGCTTGATTGATTAAAAAGTTCAGCATGGAAACATGCCTTTTGGCCCACTGAGTCCATGCTGTCCATCGATCACTAGGTCGAACATTTTCTATGTAATCCAATTTTCACATCTACTACCTACATACTAGGGACAATTTCCAGAGGCCAATCAACATAGCAGGACTGTGGTATAGCGGTAGATCTGATGCTTTACAGTGCCATTGACCTACGTTTGATCCTGACTACAGAAGCAGTCTGCATGGAGTTTGTACACACTCTCTCTCTCTCACCGTGTGGATTGTATCTGGGTGCTCTGGTTTTCTACCACACTCCGAAGTTTGTAGGTTTAATTGGCTTTGGTAAAATGGTAACATTTGGCCATAGGTGTAATGTAGTGTTAGTGCACAGGGTGATTGCTGATCAGCATGGATTTGGTGGGCCAAAGGGCCTGTTTCAGCCCTGTATAACCATATAACCACATAACAATTACAGCACGGAAACAGGCCGTCTCGACCCTTCTAGTCCGTGCCGAACACGTATTCTCCTCTAGTCCCATACACCTGCGTTCAGACCATAACCCTCCATAACTTTCCCGTCCATATAACTATCCAATTTATTTTTAAATGATAAAAACTAACCTGTCTCCACCACCTTCACTGGAAGCTCATTCCACACAGCCACCACTCTCTGAGTAAAGAAGTTCCCCATCATGTTACCCCTAAAGTCTCTATCTCTAAAGTATCTCTAAAGTCTAAAGTTTAAAATCTAAACCTACAAACCTGCACATATTTGGAATGTGGGAAGATACTGGAGCACCCGAAGAAAATGCACTGGGTCACAGTCAAAACGTGTAAATTCTACACAGACAGCACCCGAGGTTAGGATCAAAACCAGGTTCCAGGCGCTATGAGGCAGCTGCTCTGTCAGCTATGTCACTGTGCCTTGTCATACTCATGTCCATGAGTGCGAAGTGGATGATTCATCTTTAGGGTCCTCTTATGGTTTGCAATATCATGGACATCAGTCTTCATTCGACTTGATTTACAACATTTGATATCAGAAACAGATATGGTGATGATGCTGCCCTCTAGAATTTGCTGAACCTCCAACCAAACTGGTCCTGTATTGTTACTTGTCAAATAACGTGGAACATTCCCTTTACTAAACAACAAATCCAGTCCAGCTAAATACTGTTGTGATGCAAAATTTGTTGATAATATTAAGGAGTGGCACTTTGCTTCGATTTGCCAGTCCACTTGGTTACATCTTCACCACTACCTGTCCAAATGTCTTGATAGAACTGGACTCTACAGAAGTGATGAGAGTGAAGGCACTTGATAACAAGATAGCTTGTTATCTAGTGCCCCCCCCCCCTCACACACCCCCACTGGCCAGCAAAATTGGAATTGGTGGAGAGGTGGAATATTGCATTGGAGGGCCAGCCCTCCTGTGTGAATCTGGGACCCAACGAGTCCCACTTAGTCTATTCCTTAATAAAATTGGTCAATGTTTATCAAGAGAAGAACTCTCCGCTGACAGGACTGACCTCATGTAAATAGGAAGACAGATTGATTTAGAATCACTCCAGCTCCAGAGAATCACCAGCACAATTCCTCAGTGCAATGTCCTAGTTCCAACATCTTCAGCTCCTAGTGCAAAAAATAAACTGCTAGAGAAACTCACTGGATCAAGCAGCATCTGTGCAGGCAAAGGGGTGTTTGACGTTTCAGGTTGTGACCTTGCATCAGGGCTGGGAGTGCAGAGGGAAGTTGGCCGGGATATGAAAGTGGAAGGGGGGTCCAGACAAGCGCTGCTAGGAAAAGATGGAACCAGTTGAGTGGGGGAAGGAAGGTGCTGGTTATGGGAAGATGGAGGTGGGGGAGGAAGAAGGATTATGGGAGAGGCTGGTAAGTAATGCGTGGAAACATAAGGAATTACGCAGATGGAGCTGGATGGTAGAATAGAGGGAAAAGGTTAGGGATGGAGCAGGTAGGTGATGGTAGGTGATTACAGCATGGTATGGCAGCTGCACCATGGCAGACAGGGAGAGGCTTCAGAGGGTAACCAGGACAGCGCAGAGGATCATTGGCTGCCCTCTCCCCTACCTGATGGACATCTACACCTCCCGCTGCCTTAGCAGGGCAAAGAAGATCATCAAAGACAGCTCCCATCCTGCGTTTGGACTGTTCGACCTGCTGCCCTCTGGAAGGCGCTATAGGTGCATCAAATCCAGGACAAACAGACTCAGGAATAGTTGCTTTCCGAGAATTATATCTACTATAAATTCAAATTCACACATGCACTGACTACACCGCCCAACACGGACTTCCATTTGTATATATGTATATATGTATGTAGCGCCGCAGAATTTGTGCACCTATTCCCCCCCCCCCATCTCCCTTCTGTTTTTTGTTTTTTCTGTTTCTTGTTTTTTGTGCTAAATTGTATGTATGCACTGAGTACGAGCAGCTTTCAGTTTCACTGTACATGTATAGTGACAATAAATGGCATATCTATCTATGGGCGGAACCAGATAAGGGAAGGAGGATGGACATATGGAACCAGGTCGGAGGAGAGATAGGAAAGGTGAATAAATGGAGAAATCACTGATGCGACAGAGGAAAATACACAATTGGCAGAAAGATAATGGTCAGGGATTATGGGAATGAGATGGGGAATATTGGTGCACCCTCTGCCCATCAAGTCCACACCGACCATTGATCACCCGTTCACAGTAGTTCCTTGTTATTCCACTTTTGCAGCCACTTCCTACACACTAGGGACAATTTACAGGCTAATTAAACTACAAACAAGCACGTTTTGGGGATGTGGACGAAATCTGGAGCATTCTTAGGAAACCCATGCAGTCATGGGGAGAACATGAAAAATCCACACATACAACATTTGGGGGTAGAATGAGACCCGGGTCCTTGGAATTGTGAGTCAGCAGCTCTACCAGTTGTGCCGTTGTGCAGCCCCTGTCGTAGTGTGGTGTTCCATTTTTCCAGGATGCTCTCAAATACATTGCCACAAAATATGGCAACATGGCAGGCAGTGACTAGTGGGGTACCACAAGGCTCAGTGCTGGGGCCCCAGCTATTTACAATATATATGAATGATTTGGACGAGGGAATTGAATGCAACATCTCCAAGTTTGCAGATGACACAAAGCTGGGGGGCAGTGTTATCTGTGAGGAGGATGCTAGGAGGCTGCAAGGTGACTTGGATAGGTTGGGTGAGTGGGCAAATGCAAGACAGATGCAGCATAATGTGGATAAATGTGAGGTTATCCATTTTGGTGGCAAAAACAGGAAAGTAGACTATTATCTGAATGGTGGCCGATTAGGAAAAGGGGAGATGCAACGAGCCCTGGGTGTCATGGTCCACCAGTCATTGAAAATAGGCATGCAGGTGCAGCAGGCAGTGAAGAAAGTGAATGGTATGTTAGCATTCATAGCAAAAGGATTTGAGTATAGGAGCAGGGAGGTTCTACTGCAGTTGTAAAGGGTCTTTGTGAGACCACACCTGGAGTATTGCATACAGTTTTGGTCTCCAAATCTGAGGAAAGACATTCTGGCCATAGATGGAGTGCAGAGAAGGTTCACCAGACTGATTCCTGGGATGGCAGGACTTTCATATGATGAAAGACTGGATAGACTCGGCTTGTACTCGCTAGAATTTAGAAGATTGAGGGGGGATCTTATAGAAACTTACACAATTCTTAAGGGGTTGGACAGGCTAGATGCAGGAAGATTGTTCCCAATGGTGGGGAGGTCCAGAACAAGGGGTCACAATTTAAGGATAAGGGGGAAGTCTTTTAGGAATGAGATGAGAAAAACTTTTTTCACACAGAGAGTGGTGAATCTCTGGAACTCTCTGCCACAGAGGGTAGTTGAGGCCAGTTCATTAGCTATATTTAAGAGGGAGTTAGATGTGGCCCTTGTGGCTAAAGGGATCAGGGGGTATGGAGAGAACGCAGGTACACAATACTGAGTTGGATGATCAGCCATGATCATATCGAATGGCGGTGCAGGCTCGAAGGGCCGAATGGCCTACTGCACCTATTTTCTCTGTTTCTATGTTTCTATGTACTGAACCATGGCAACAATCCAGGTGATGATTAGAATTGCTGCTGCTTGTTACAGAACTCCACGATTCAAAGCAAAACTAAAATAAAACATTTAAAGTATATTTCTATATAGATTGATGACAGTTCAATGTGTGTATATTTTCATGCCGAAGATTCACAATGGATTATTTGTATTTATTGTTATCTTTGACATCCTCTGTAGGTGTGGAAAATATTGTTGTTTTCATCAAAAAAATCATGTTGCGGATATTATTATTCCACTTCTAAATTCCCACATGCTATTTTGAAGTTTTGTTTCACCTTCCCTTACTAGATTTCTAAATGCTAATTATTATTTCCTAAGAATAAAGGTAATCCATAGACTGTGAGGTTGACAGTGAGTTGAGAATTAATAGTACGGGTTGATTAGACTTTTGAAAAATTTGCTGGCATCATTTAGAGTCTTTTGTTAAGATGGAACATAATGGTGATGATCATGAGTGAAAAGTAACATCCCTGGTTCAGTGCACAGGATAGCATTTTTATATTCACCACCAGAAATCAGATGCATATTGATCCCTCACCTAATCTCTGCAACCTAATCCCAATTTGTTTTTCTCTATTCTAGTTCTATTGAAGAGTCCTCAACCTGAAACGTTAACTCTTTCTGTTTCTACATATGTTGCCAGATCTGTGCTTACTGCATTAATTTCAGTTTCATAATCTGCTTTTGGTTTTAATTTCCATTCATATAAATATACCCAGTACAGAATGTCATTGTTTAGACCATTTCTTGTTTGCGGATTCATGAAAGAGTTGATGAACATGTTCTGTAATTTGCCTTTTGAGAAGAAATATTTAAACTGAAGAAGGGTCTCGACCCAAAACTTCACCCATTCCTTCTCTCCAGAGATGGTGTCTGTCCCTGTCCCTCTGAGTTACTCCAGCATTTTGTGTCTACCTTTGGTATACCGTATTCTAATAAGGTTGCTTGAAATAACTTAAAATCATTGGAAAACATCTGATGCAGTCAACCTGGGCCTGCACTTCATCCTACAGCACCTGGACTGCCAGGGGACCTATGCAAGGATCCTGTTTGTTGATTTTAGTTCTGCATTCAACACCATTGTGCCAGAGCTACTACGCTCCAAACTTTCCAAGTTGACTGTGCCTGAACCCCTCTGTCAGTGGATCACCAGTTTCATGACAGACAGGAAGCAGCATGTGAGGCTGGGAAAGCGCATCTTGGACGCGCAAACGTTCAGCATAGGAGCACCGCAAGGCTGCGTACTCTATCCTCTCCTCTACTCTCTCTACACCAATGACTGCTCCTCCACAGACACCTCTGTCAAGCTTCTCAAGTTTGTAGATGACACAACCCTGATTGGACTCTGCCTACTGAGTGAGATCCAGGGTTGGGTCTGGGATAATGCAAATGGGTTTGCAGCCAGTGTCAGGGTCTAGATTGTTTATGTAATTCTCGTTCACTCTAAACTCACCATAATTGGCGGCGCAACTCACCTGTTGCAGCAGCCCCTACAGCCTGTCTGTCTTTTTTTTATTTTTTGTCTAGTTAAATGTAGTGTTGGTGTTTTTTTAATACTGGTTTTAAATGTGTATATGTGGGGGGCGGGGGGGGAGGGGGAAACTGTTTAAAATCTCTTCCCTGTCTGGGAGACCCGACCTTTTCCTTGTCGGGTCTCCATTGTCGTTGGGGCCTAGCACCGTGGAGCGGCCTCCAACCTGAACGACCCGGGGGCTCGGGAGACTGCGGAGCTGCGGACTACTCACCATCGTGGGGCTGGCCGGCCTCGGAGTGTGGGGAGTGGTGGTGACTCGCTGCTGCGACTCGACTCCTGGGGCTCGGAGGCTCCAGCTGCAGCCGCAGGTCCGGTGGACTTAGACATCGGGAGCTCGCGGGTCCGGGTGGAGAGACCGCTTCCTGGAGCTCCTGCAACGTGACTTCTCCAGCCCGTGTCGCGGGGTTGGAACGACCCGGAGCGGGGCCGTAAATCGCCCGGCACGGCCTAAAATGGCCGAGGGACTTATCATCACCCACCTGGGGCTTGGACATCGGGAGAGAAATGGAGAACAGGGGAGAGAAAAGACTTTGCTTTCCATCACAGTGGGTTCACTGTGATGGATGTTTGTGTGAATTAAATTGTGTGTATGTCTGTAGGAAATTGTCTTTGTTTGTATGGCTGTGGAAACGGAATTTCATTTGAGCCTCACTGAGGCTCAAATGACAATAAATTGTATTGTATTGTATTGTATTGTATTGTATTGAGTTTACTGGAGAATTTGTTATGCTGCTGTGTAACACGTGAAAAATGTGAAATAAAAGTGTGCATTGCTATTCACAGGAGTAGGATCCGATTGTTTGGAATATTTGCTGGTCCAGCACTACTGGCCCCAAATTTGCGGGATTCTTGGAGTTTTACTGTAATCAAAACCAACTAACAAATATTTCAAAATAAGAAACTCCACTAATACAAGAATTCATGTTAACGCTAATGGAAAATAGCATCTTTACAAAGTTGTGGAAGTCTTCATCTCTAAAGATAACCTAAATCCACCCGCGGTAAATGAACATGCAAAACATATAATTCTGCATCGGCCACTTTTATTTTGCGATAGATTAGAAACATCTTGAATCATGAAAAAATTGGCCTCATGACTTATATAGCAACTTCCAATAAGCGAGACCTCTGACACCGCTGCACTTCCTCAATGCTGCACTTAAATATCAGACTAAATCATGCGTTGATTTATTGGGAATAGGACTTGAATTGATACCTAGCAACTCAGAATAGAGTGTTCAATTGACACATGTTGATGCTACTGGATGTGCTTCCAAAATACATTTAAAATGTTATAAGCAAGAACTGAAGGCTTGCATTGGAGCTCCTGCCTAATTCTGAATTTTTGATTTGTAACCACACAGCATAAATCAGATGTAAATGAAGGCTAAGAAGCTTCCACTCCTGCTTTAAATATTCTTCCTGATTCAGAAAGAGCCTGGGAATAGTGGTTTCATTTTGAGGTCACTTTGAACTGATCACATACCAGTCATTTACTCTATGATACATAGAGAAGATATATCACACAGATCATATATTGCTGAACTTGCAGTGATTGTTTAAGAAGTTAAAAATCGTGGCATACCACTATTCCTTTCAAAGTAACCTCTTCAACCAAACTAAGCATTTGTTCCCACTGTCTTGCAGAAGCAGCATGCCCTGATTAAATGATTTCCTAATAAATCAACAAAACTTATTTTATTGTACCAACCCATCTGATATCATATCTTGATACTTGATACTTTATAAGCAGTGGCCCAATGCTCAGACTCATTGAAGTGGACTTAATGACAAAGGTAATAATACACCATATTTGAAAAATGTGTTTGGATAGCAAATTATTAAACTATATCTGCCTGATTCAGAGTAAAGTACTTAATTAAGAATGCTCAAATACAATTCCTTCAAAAATATGATTTCATGCATTTTGTAAGGATACTTCTCAATTATTGTCAACTCGGATTTGAAAATGGCACCAGAGTCTCTACAATGTACGTTTGTATCAGTGTACTGTAGCCCAGACCAACTAACCTTCAAAGATAGATACAAAGTGCTGGAGTAAGTTCAGTGGGTCAGGCAACATCTGACTCTTCAGACATCTTCAGTCTGAAGAAGGGTCCCGACCCAAAGCGCCACTACTGAGATGCTGCCTGACCCTATGAGTTACTCCAGCACTTTGGCTCTATCTTCTATCTTCGGTATAAATTAGAATCTGCAATTCCTGTCTACGCAACTAACCTTCAGTTCCCTCCCAAAATTCTACACAACAAAATGTGTTGTAAACACATTGATGTCATTTGCAGGATCACTGATGCTGAAAAATAGTTTCATGCTTTATTAACGCAGCTTCATTCCACTTTGGACTCAAACTTTTCTTGGAATAACATATATTTAAACTATTTTTTATCTCAATTTCTTTGATATGACGACACAGTGGGGCTTGATTTCAGTTTCAATGAGCACTGCAAAAGCAACTAGAACTGACATTTATATAACATCTTTAACAGAATCATGTCTCAATGTACTTTACAGACTGCAATTAAAAAGATAGGTTCATCACAATCAAGTCATTAATTTGCAAGATGTGTGGAAAATATTTGCAGAAATAAAATGCTTTAACACTTAATTCAGAAGTGTCTTTTTGAAGTTGTCTTGTAGATCAAGGTTACATACTGCAAGTGCAACATGAACTCCCTCACATTATTGAAAATAATTAGGTGTATTGACAGTACATTACATTGAAAGTCAATGGTGAGATAATGGGATGCTGCATGTTTAAATAGATAGATTAATTAGGTCAAAGAGTAGGTGAACTCCATACACTCGGCAGGCACCTCTTTGAAATGGGAAGCTCTTTGCAACCCATAATGAAGGAACAATCAATGTTTTATGTGTTTATAAACAGAGCATTATCTCCTTTTTTTCAAACAATAGGGACTGATCACCTGGTCACCAATATTCTATATGTGGTTTTACATTTATTTGGAGTTCTTGAAAAATCAATGGTAAACACCTACATTTACACTGATGACAGCATAAGTTAAGGCTGAGACAGAATCTTTACAAGAAGAAATAGGCTGGAGTTAGCTTGCTATTCCTTAAACTTACAATGTGAAAGATGTTCACAATGAAATTAATTTTCACGTTGGGCGACTTGATGTATGCTGCTGCACATAGATCTGCAAATTCTTAATTGCAAACCAATGAGCTGCAAAGAATGTGACACTCAGGTACATTGATGGATTATTTTAGAAATTAATCTTTCAACAATAGCAAAACTATTAATAGAAAATTTTAGGCAACTTGTACAATCCAATCATGACATGATTTGCTATCTAAAAGTGAGCTACGGCATGGTAATGTATTATCACACCAAATGAGCCTTGATTAGTGCTCTATATTTGTTGTGTACAATGATTGTGGAAAAAAAATGTCTGTGTATTATTGTTTCGATGCCCACTTGTGCATTCCTTGGAATCAAAAGAACAAAACCCATTGTGCAACCAGCACCGGACAGCACTGGTTTAATCTAATTACAATTAATTAATTGATTAATTAATTCTCCATTGATTTAAATTGTTAAACTATATTTAGTATAATCCTGAATACCTATTAACAGAGTTGGAATTCAGGAAATAACGTGCCGTATACATTATGGTATTAATATCAAATATCATAAGCATGAGAAAAACTATTTTCATCTCAATGGAATGAAGCTCCAATAATTTGACATGCTCTAGGCTTTAGTGGTGGTAGGCTGATAGATATTCTGGACTATAGATGTTATCACTACTAATAACTTTACACACTTTAATTTCCCATTTTTAAAGATTGAATTGAATTAAAATTACAGCATGGAAACAAGCCCTTTAGAGCACTGAGTCCACGCCAACCATTGATCACCCATTCACAGTAATCCTATGTATCCCCACTTTTGTATCCACCCTCTACACAGTATGGGGCAATTTCACAGAGGCCAATTAACCCACAAATCCACATGTCTTTGGGAGGAAACTGGAGCACCCAGAGGAAACCCATGCGGAAACAGGGAGAAAACCCCGCACAGACATCACCCAAGCTCAGGATCGAACCTGGGTCTCTCGCACTGTGAGGCAGCAGCTTTACTAGCTGCACCACATACTGCCCATTGCTGCCTACCATTCTGCCCACTCTGCCCAATGTTTCACAGTATTATCATGAAATTATCCAGTGAACCCTGTAAGTAAGAAGGGTTTCAATTTAGTTTCAGTTTCAGTTTAGCTCATTGACATGTGTACCGAGGTACAGTGAAAAGCTGTTTGTTGTGAGCTAACTGGTCAGTGGAAAGACTATACATGATTACAATCAATCTATTTACAGTGTATAGATACACAATAATGGAATAACGTTTAGTGCGAGGTAAAGTCAGCAAAGTCCGGTCAAGGATAGTCCGAGAGAGATCAGAGGTAGATAATAGTTCAGCACTGCTCAAGGGTGTGTGGGAACTGTGGTCCCAGCCAGGTTTCAGGAGAATGAGTGAGCCTGAGCTCAGGAGAATTTCAGAGGAACATTGAAAACATCATGAGTGGCTGGATGCTAAACCATGAGGATTTCTAAATAGAAAAAGGGACTCAACCCGAAACATCACCTATTCCTTCTCTCCAGAGTTGCTGTCTGTCCTGCTAAGTTATTCTAGCTTTTAGTGTCTTTCTGGGATTTCTGAATAGTCAGATAGCAGATTTACAACATTTTCCTGCACTTGAACATTTATTTAGAATAGAATAGAATATAATCTGTTTATTGCCATTGCACAAACATCTGTGCAATGAAATTCCATTGCAACTCCTTCGGTGTGTACATAAAAGACACAGGATAAAAAATTTAAAAAGAACAAACACAACAGCCATTGACTCACATATACACAAGATCAGTAAAGAAAATAATAAATAGGTATTAAAAACATTTTAAAAGAGAGGTTAAAGATGTCACTAAAAACAAGGTTATCATCAATTGTAAACTCACATATCAAAAAAATTCTTCAGTGTCACCTCCTTTTAGTTTATTTTGGAGGATACATAATGTTAGGCTAGCCACACTTCCCTCATATTTGCAGGATTAGATGGTACATGATCTCATGGGAGTAGCAACAAACCACTGGGGGTCATGTTAGCAGCAATGGAAGAGGCTATATTTAAGAACATCTGTGCAAGGGTTTCGGCCCGAAACGTCGCCTATTTCCTTCGCTCCATAGATGCTGCTGCACCCGCTGAGTTTCTCCAGCAATTTTGTGTACCTTATATTTAAGAACATGATGAGTGGTGGTGTTGAAATCTCTGAAGTCATTGAAACCTCACTCATAGGTTTCCTTCCATTCTACTTCCCATTATTCTATAATCTCTTCTGTTTTATGTGGTGCAAATGGTTCAGGCACAAATCTTTCACTTAGTCTTCATCAAAAAACCTAACTTTGTGCCTTTCAGACTACTTTGAACTGCAATTTCACCAGTTAGTGCCCAAAGCAGTTAAGACGTGAAGGCACTGTCATTATACTTAAGTTTGACAGGTGCCAGCTCAGATGCCACGTGAGTTAGTGATGCCACATGAATAAGAAATTAGTTTAATGGCTGGACTTGCACCTCGTTAGTCACCAGGCATGAGAGGCCTACAGGCAGAGCAGAGGTTTGGGGGTGGAGGGAAGGGAAGGGGGGGGGGGGGGGGGGGGAGAGGTTGTTGAGGCTTGCTCCGTGGAGGATGAAGTTATAGTCAACAACTCCTGCAGAGAAGTCAGCTAATGACTCAGATAGGAAAGTCTGTGGAAGGTTAAGTGTATACAGAATAACATTGCACAATATCCGGCCTGATAGCCTGCATGCAATGCCAAAGAGCAGAGAAAAGTTCAGTACCAATGTTGCACAGGCGTTGCCTGGAGTTTGAGCTGAATCCCTTCAAGCATGGACATGGTGGGCAACTCTTTTACACATGTGAAATCAGTAATGAGCAATGTGTGAAGGCCAACATTACAAATTGCATTTGTGACACCAACAGAAAACATCCATTGTAGTGAAAATTAAAATTACAGACCTTTATGATTTGGATGCTTTTGTGCAGAGGGCTCACTACACACCAATAAATGATGCTCCATCAGACCAGGAATGCTGAGGAATCATTTGTAGGAGTAGTAGTGGCTCTGAGGATGGAAAACCTGCTCTTCTGCTTCAGTATGATGCTATATGGGGTATTAATCTCTTTCTACCATTCTGCCATTGATCTTAGCTAGTTAGCCATTCCTCAGTGTTTTTTGAGAGATGAAGCATGGAAACATGTCCTTTGGCCCACCAAGTTCATGCTGACCATCGATCACCCCTTCACACCAGTTGTTTGTTATCCCACTTTTGAATCCACTCTCTCCACATTATGGGCCACTTACGGATGCCGACTAACCCACAAAACCATACGTCTTTCCGGAGGAAACCTGAACATCCAGAGGAAACCCACACGGTTATAGGGAGAACATGCAAATTCTCCCCAGACAGTATCCAAGGTCAAGATCGAACCGGGGTCTCTGTGAGGCAGTGGCTCTACTAGCCATGCCACCAAGCCGTCAGCAGCTGCTTATAACAGGAAGATGCCGCTCAAAGCAGGGCCACTTTGCTGCAAAGATGTTTGCAATCTTTCAGCAGATTTGTCAACAGACTCCTTCACTTCAGTTTAATTAATTGGTCACAAATTCCTCCTCAGAAAGTGGCGGCCTGCCTTCTTTCTCCTCCTTCAATGGAGCATGAATACTTCTTAATGTGTCCTGAAAACTTGGAGAAAACCTATGCGGTCACAGGGAAAACGTACAAACTCCATGCAGACGTTTGCATTCAAGTTGCATTCCAACTAGGACCCGGACCTGGTTCAACAATAACAAGCTCTGGTTCACTGCAGAGCTCAGACAGCTTCGACAGTCTAAAGGGGAGGCCTACAGGAACGGGGATGCAGATCTTGACAGGCAGGCCAAGTACAAGCTGAGAAGAGGAATCAGAGCTGGAAAGGTACTCTGAGAAGTTGAGGAGCAAGTTCCCAGCTAGTGACTCTTCTTCAGTTTGGAAGGGCTTGCAGGAAGAGGAAAGCCCCCCCCCCACTCTTAAGACAATTGTCAGCTGACCAACGACCTGAATGATTTTGACTGCAGGTTTGGCAAGCAGAAATGTAACCCTGGTACGCCCTCCCTCCTTCCCCAACAAGCACAGCCAGATCCCAGTCTGCAAAGAATGGACCCTTCTGCAACTACTCCTCCCCATTCACCACTTCACATCTACTTAAAGCAAGACTGTAGTCTGAAAAGACTGGACCCTTTCCCACCCCAACCAACACTTCACACCCACTCACAGCCTATCATTAGTCTGCAAAGACTTGGCCCTTTTACACCCAGTCCTCCCCATTCACCACTACACATATACTTAAAGCAAGACTCCAGTCTGAATAGACTGGACCCTTTCCCACCCACCCTTCTCTAATAACCACTTCACACCCAATTACCCACAACCTCCGTGCTGAACAACATCACTTCTCCATCATCAACAATAAAACTAGAGGAGGTGGAGAGGCTTTTCAGAAGACAGAAAAGCCGGAAATCTCCAGGACCAGACAATGTTTCCCCCCCATTACTCTCAAGGTCTGTGCCAATCAACTGACATCGGTCTACATAGACATTTTTAACCAGTCCCTGCAAACATGTACTGTCCCTGCCTGCTTCATAGTCTCCACTATTGTCGCTGTACCCAAAAAGGCAAGGATTACAGGTCTTAACGACTACGGGCTTGTCACACTGACCTCTGTAGTCATGAAGACCCTTGAAAGGCTTATGCTGGCCAAGCTGAAAAATATCATGAACCCCCTGCTGGACCCTCTGCAGTTTGCATATCAGCAGGACTCGAAATTAGCGGTTGCCCGGGTACCAATGACCACCCAAAGTGCCGCTGGGCAACCTAAATGCTGAGTCATTTTGCCCGGCTTGGCACTGCAGATACATACGAAAAACTGGAGTAACTCAGCGGGTCAGGCAGCATCTCTGGAGAAAAGGAACGTGACAATTTGTGTCAGCAGCGCCGACGGCTGTAGTGCGGAGCAAAGATATGGGGTGTGGGGTGACGGCGGGTCGGGGCGAATGACGTGCCCCGCACAGCAGCTCCATCTCCTCCTCCTCACGCACCCCGCCCGCCCTGATAGCGGCCGCTGCTTGTCAATCCGCTAACGGCAATATCGCTTTCAAAACAAACCCTCCCGCACGCCGAGGCCGGGAGGAGGGAGGGAGGGGGAGGCCTTCTTCCGCTGCCGGAAGCAGATGCACCACACCTTGCTGTTGGCTGGCGGAGGAGGGGAGGCGGTGGGGAGGAGATCCCACCTGCCTCCCCCTTTGGCGGTGGCACTGGGCTGTTGCCAGGGATGGCCAACGCAGCAGGGCAATGACGCCAGCCCTGTCCGATGAGCGCTGACCTTCGTTCCTCCCCACCTCCCCCCCCCCTCTCTCTCTCTCTCTCTTGTACGCCCCCTTTATCCTGGACCCCTCCTCTCCACTGATCCCCATTCCCACCTCTATTCAGTCCTCACTGACAACCCCTGCGCTCCCCTCCCCATCCATCTCGCATTGATTCTCCTGCAACCTCCCGCCCCTTCCCCCATTCATCCTACACTGGTCCTCCAATTCATCCTGTACTCACCCCCTTTCCAATCCATCCTTCACAGCCTTCCCCCATTCATCCTATATTGATCCCCTCATTCATCCTGTACTGATCCCCTCATTCATCCTGTACTGATCCCCCCGATCCATCCTGTACTGATTCCCTCTTTCATCTTTTACTGACCCACACATTCATCCTGTACAGATCTCCCCAATCATCCTGTATTGATGCCCCCCGTCAATCCCGTGCTGATTCACCCCATTCAACCTCACTGACATCCCCCGCGCTCTCCCCTCACAATTTTACCTATTCCAACCAACACGCACTCATTCCCCAGCCTCAATCCATCCATCCCGCACCTTGCCTTCTCAAACCCCCCCCCCCCCCCCCCCCCCCCCCCCCCCCCCCGCCATCTATCTATCCCGCACTGGTTCACAGCCCCCCCCCCCTTGACCCTACTGTGCTGGAAATGTCTTCAGAGCGAAAATTGACTATGTTTGATAACGGAATGCAATCAAATGTGTTTTAAATCCCAATGTTATTATTTGTTTTAATCCATAAAAATTGATTAATTAAATTGTGAACACGTGAAACATTAAAACCGCAGTGTTCGATTGCCTGCTACCCTTGACACGTTATTACAGAATTTATTTTAACGGCAAATCAATGCTCTTAATATGGAGTATCTGTACTGTTATTTAATGAGCAACATTCACAACTATACTTGGATTTATCCAGGTTTTACTTCTACAGTCGGTCATATACATCACAAATTTGGTCAGGAGATATTTCAATTGAAATTTGAACGTTAATTCTGAAGTGGGAATGATGGGAACACGTTTATTAATAATTTTTTATAAATCTGGTGCATACAAACTGGGTATCTTCATTGCTGTTCACAACACATACATTTAATCTGAATGTCCGGTAATGTGGCGTTTTGACACATTTAGACATATTACCAAAAGAACATTTGCTGCAGTTATGTCCTTTGGCCATCTCTTGTTAGTTGAGAGTATATGTGAGTCAATGGCTGTTGTGTTTTGTTCTTTTTAAATCGAAGGAGATGCAATGGAATTTCGTTGCACAGTGTTTATATGGGTATAGTCAGTTTTGTCAGCTATTATCATAAAATGCCTTTAGAAATTTCCTTGCAACCTGTATATTTTGTTGTGGATAAATTATGTGGGAAGCAAGAGTGTTTCTGTATCAATAGCAATAACGACCCATGCTATGTCCATGTCATGATACATTTCAGTCCTTCACAGAAAACATGCTTGCATCAATCTGTAGTGTGCATGGTTAAGCATATATGTTACCATGGTCCAGGATTTATTGACACAGGTTGATCATACGTTGAATAATCCAACCACATTTTTGTTGGAAAGTGGAAAGAAATAATAGAAATTGCATTAATTGCAATGTGTAAAAAGAGTTGAGATACTGTACTGTAACTTTGCTGCATGTAATTGTGGTATATATCATGTCTTGATTGGTGAATATGTTTAATTTTTTACTTTATTTGTAACAGAAATAATATGTGACTGCTTCATTGAGCATAATTCCCACTGGTGCCTGTGCACTTCATTCGAGCACATTATCGCATTCGTCATGCAAGCTGTCATAAAATGACCACCTAAACTGTCATTTGGCAACCTAAAAGCTGCCTAAGTTGCCCAGCTGGCAACAGGGAAACAAAGTTAAGGGAGAGCCCTGATCAGGCCAATAGATCTGTGGATGATGCAGTCAACCTGAGCCTGCACTTCATGCTCCAGCATCTAGACTGCCAGGGGACCTATGTGAGGATTTTGTTTGTTGATTTTAGCTCTGCATTCAACACAATTGTGCCAGAGCTACTACACTCCAAACTTTCCAAGTTGACTGTGCCTGAACCCCTCTGTTGGTGGATCACCAGCTTCCTGACAGACAGGAAGCCACATGTGAGGCTGGGAAAGCACATCTCGGACCCGCAAACCGTCAGCGTAGGAGCACCGCAAGGCTGCGTACTCTCCCCTCTCCTCTACTCTCTCTCTACACCAATGACTGCACCTCCACAGATTCCTGTCAAGCTTCTCATGTTTGCGGATGACACAACCCTGATTGGACTCATCTAGGATGGGGAAGAATCTGCCTACAGACATGAAGTGACACAGCTGGTGTCCTGGTGCCTTCGTAACAACCTAGAGCTCAATGCTCCTAAGACAGTGGAATTGATTGTAGACTTTATGAGAGCTCACCCCACTCACCATCAACAACACCACAGTCACATCTGTGGAGTGTTTTAAGTTCCTGGGAACCATCATCTCCAAGGACCTTAAGTGGGGGGCTACCATCGACTCCACAGTCAAAAAGGCACAACAGAGGATGTACTTCCTACGGTAGCTGAGGAAGCACAATCTGCCACAGGCAATGATGGTCCAATTCTACACGGCCATCGTAGAGTTTGTCCTCACCTTCTCCATCATAGTCTGTTTGGCTCAGCCACCAAGCATGACACCTGGAGGCTGCAGTGAATTGTCCGATCAGCTGAGAAGGTTATTGGCTGCAACTTTCCCTCCATTAACGAACTGTACACTGCAAGGGCCAGGAAGCGAGCGGGTAAGATGATCTCTGACCAGTGGCGGACTGGGTCTAAAAATATTGGTTGCCAGGAGACAAAGGTTGCCACTTCATCAGGGGCCCACGATATAGGGGGCCCACTTCATCGGGGTCCCACTTGCCATCGGGCAAGCTGACACCCTGACCAGTCTGCCACTGTCTGACCCCTCTCACCCTGGTCACAAACTCTTTAAATCACTTCCCTCTGGAAGGCGACACCAGACTGTCAAAGCTTCCACAGCCAGACATAAAAACAGCTTTTTTCCACGAGTAGTAGCTCTACTCCATAGCCAAAAATCTGTAGCCTCCTTTTGCTCTGGTATTTTGTGTGGTTCACATGTTTGATCAAAGGTGTTTTATTATTAATGTTTCGTTTTTTATGTGTCATTCATAACTGTCACTGTATGTCATGTTGTCACTTGTGGGTGGAGCATCAAGGCAAATTCCTTTTATGTGGCCAATAAACTTATCCATTCATTCATTCATTCATTCATTCATTCATTCATTCATTCATTCAATCATTCATTCATTCAATCATTCATTCATTCAATCTTTCATTCATTCAATCATTCATTCATTCAATCATTCATTCATTCAGCCAGCACTATTGGTCAGGATCGAACCTGGGTTTCTGGCACTGTAACACTACTTCTGCGCCACTGTGCCATCCAAGAAGATATAGAAAAATATCTCTGGAAAAACCTTGGAGCTGAAACAAAGGGTGGTACAAAAATACAACAAAGGTGAATATTTATATTCCAACGATCAATTTACAGTGAACTTGGCTTTGATTTATTTTCCTAACATTAAATTAATTGCAAAATTCTTAAGTGTAGCTCTAGCAAAAGTCTCCTCTGTGTACTTTTGAATGAAGGTACTCTCCTTTGTTATGCCCCACTTTATGCTATATTAAAGCAGTCGATAATAGTATATTGAGTTGTTATCCTGTATGACCATGAACTATTGATAAAAATGAACAACATTTCATCGACAATTCTTTTCACAAAAATCTCTGTTTTATGTTTGCTGATTCAGAACTGACAATGCCATTTTAATTCTATCTAACTGGAAGTGGACATTTCCCAGATTTAGCCTGATGCATGCTTTTATTGAGACACATGACAAATTCTGACCACTCTTCAGTCACTCAGAGATCTGATAAAATTATCAAGATGTCTTCATATTTTTGTATTTGATGCAGAAATGGAAGCTTTTGTTTCACATAGGATTTAGAATATTCACACCATGCAAAAATTAACTACTTAAATGTTTTTTAATATTATTTTAAATATAATTTACAATTTTAAAACATTTTAAGTTAATGTTGACAGATATCAGGCATGAACTGTGTATTATTTTAAGAATGTCTTAAAGACTTTAAGGCCTTCGGGAAGGAAAGACGATTTATATTTAGCATTGATGAGTGTAGATCCAGGCCAACAGATTTCATTGTAAAAGCCTCTCGACTTCCTTGAATTCTATATATTTTTTGAGCTTCAGGTTATTAACATGCTGTAGTGAGGAGATGGAAGATTATTTTCCCTTACCTGGATTTCATTGTTGTGGCGGAGAAATGTTGGAATGTGTGGTGAAGATGTTAAAAGCTTTGCAACACTTGACGTTCCATCTTTGAGAACGGTACATCATCAACAACGGTCTCTTCCAGCTTTCTCTTGCCCTTCACCCCCCCCCCCCCCGCACAATGTCTGAAAGAGGGACCTGACCAGAAACGTTACTATCCATGCTCTCCATAGATGTTGCCTGACTGAGTTACTCCAGCACTTTGTATCCTTTTGGGCAAACTAGCATCTGTAGTTCCTTGTTTCTACATTATTGATAAGGGTGCCTTGTACATAACATGATACATGTATAGGCCCCATACACAATATGAATGTACAGACTAAACACAGTTATAAATGTAAAGAGAGGTGTGAATTGTTATTGTACTTTATATGAACAAAGATTATTTTTGAAATAAAAAATAGTTGAAGACTGGGGTAATTACCCCGATTGCTCATTTTGCCTTCAAGCACATTAACTTTTTAAAAAAACTGATAGAGGAAAATTTGCCTTAATATAGCACCATTCCTGAGATCAGACATTTCTAAACACTTTACAGCTAATGAAACATTAGTTAATGAAGTGTAGTCATCATTGTAATGTAGGAAATGTGGCAGCCAATTTGCACACAGCTGGCTTCCACAATTAACAACAGGATGATTAACAGATAATCCTTTTTTGCCCTCTTGACTGAGGAATAAGTATTGAGAAATAAAATGTTCCATCAAGATTTATTGTGGAAGTGTTCTGGCACTGCAATGATTCATTTCTTGTTACTGCTAGTGAGCACTCTGTCACTGTGTATCGCCCATTCATGTATTTGATGAAGAAATGGAAGGATTGTTTCCTGAAGAGAGGGCAATTTTGATTCTGTCTTAGCATCTAAATGCTCTTCTGATGTTTCCAATAAGGCAAGGAAGGAAGTAATGCTCAGGCCTTGAGTATATCCTAAGCCATAATTCATAATGTATTCTTCAGAATATTTAGTTTTATTTTCATTTAGTTTGGAGATACAGAGTGGAAACAGGTCCTTTGCCTCACCAAAACTGCACTGACCAGCTATCACCCATGCGCATTAGTTCTATCCTACACATTGGGAACGATTTACAGAAGTCAAATAACCTACAAACCTGTAGGTCTTTGGAATATGGAAGGAAACCTGAGCACCAGGAGAAAAGGGAGAACATACAAACTCGGTACAGACAGCATCCCCAGGTCTCTGGTGCTGTAAGGCTGCACCACTGTGCCGCTCTTATGTTTGAATGAAATTGTGTAATTAATTTAAGGTGAAGTATGCTATTATTTTAAGATGATACATTCTTTCCTGGTAGAGATAGAGGTCCCAAAGTTAAGCCTCATACCTCCTAAAATCTAGGCGTACAAGAACTCATTCAATCAATTATGCCCAGGCTGCCTAATTGTAAAGACAATGAAGTTAGACTCAGTCTACTGCCCACTACACATGGCCTTGCAAAGGTTTCCTATTGTCATTGTTTCTATATAGCAAATGGATCACACCATTTCTCTCTCCTTAACCATCCCCATCTTACCTTTAAAACCCAACCAATTCCATTGATATTTCCAAGGATACAGAAAAGCTAGTTGTTGGAAGCAGTTGCCTTCACCAGTGCAGCAATCAGGAATGTATATGGGTGATGGTCACAACATGCTGGAGTAACTCAGGGGGATAGGCAGCATATCTTGAGAGAAGGAATGGGTGATGTTTCAGGTCAAGACCCTTCTTCAGTGTATATGCTGGGAAAACAGAGTACAGAGAATACCCTGAACTTACAATGGCGAGCAACAGCCTATTAATTGTAAAGCAGAGCCTATAGGAACAACCCTCCATCTCCCAGCTTCATCTTCCAGTGGATATATTTTATTTATTTACCTTTTTGGTAGCAGCATGCAGATTATTCTATGGCACACATAGACCATTTTTCTACAACACAACTGTTACAGGCTCTGCCTGTCCCTTTTTGAACTTGTATGCAAATAACAGATGCATACTTCTGACTCCTGGTGGTCGTAATTTGTATTCATTGCTTGTGCTAAATGCACAATTTGAAAAGACATCATTAGAACAGAATTTCAGATGTGATGCCCATTGTGAAGCCATTATAATATTGAACATTTAACGCCAGCGACCAAAAACAAACCACATAATATATGCAAATGCATTCTACCATAATTCAATATTTTATAATTGTCAAATGACTGTGGTACCATACAAATTTCTAGGCCAACAAGCGTGCATTGGATTCTAGGAAGCAGTTAACGTACTTTCTATAAAAGCCCAAATGATCTCAGGAAAATGCAGAATGAAATTAAAGCCATGGCAATTTTCCAATAATGCTTGTTTGAAATGTTCCATTGTCTGACTGGCATGAAATGACCTGGGGAATTTGGAAGTAATCATATTAAATAAGAGTATGAACTTAAGTTATTGCCAGTAAAATTATCTGTAATTGATTTAACCATTTAAAGTCATTTGAAATGAGTTTAAAAACACTAATTACCTTTACATTATTAGCAGATTGTCATTGAACCACTTTCATTTTGCTCTGTAAAGCCATCAGGATATACTGGCAATAGCATCCTATTATATCACTGCATTGCTCATGAAATTGCTGATCAAGTATCTTTGTGGCGTTTCTGAAAACATACAGCTTATGATCTGCAGTAAGAATGCAAGGCTTGCATCTATCATTTTTTTCTAATTACAATGACTTATTTTCTTGTACATGTTTAAATCCACATGCTTCTAGTCAAGGTAATATTGCGCTCTTGGTAACGGTGTCATAAATGCAGCCTTAATTGAGCTTTTCTTTGACAAACAATTCAATTAATTAACTTTTTCTCATTATGTGCAAAATGGATTCCATTGTACAATGCTGCAATATACATGTTCAACAATGCAAACACATACAAAAAAAAATATGGAGAACCTTCCTTTCAAAAGCACGATAATATATTGGTGTTAGCTGAAGAATAATAGATTCTCAATCTCCTGTGACTTGAAACAAAACCAAGAAGCAACCTATAAATTTGATTGTGTATTGGGGGAGGGGATCTTCTGTTCCTCATTGTGAATTACATGAACTACTTTTCATCACATGCTGTATATCTGTTAGCGCACATTCCTGCTTAAAAAATGAACAACGGTAACCTGTTCTTAAAAAAAAAATCATACAGAAAAGTAAACCAGCATTTGGGGAATTTATTATATTTCAATGGTGATGTTAAATTGCTTGTGTAGAAAGATTAGAGTTGACAGGCTGAATTTTTAAAAAGTTGTTTCCTTCTCTTCTCCTTCATCAAAGTTGTTGAGGCTGATTCCTGCTGAAAGGAGCTGACAGTTAACAATCCCAGTCCACTCTGCATCTGCCCACTAGGAAGATGGTACAAGGAGTCTGAGTCACTCACTATCGCTCTGATTTTGTTCTGCTCCCCTGCCTGTATAAAAGGCATTGCAGAATGCGCACTTCATGCTGACAACTCACTGCACAGGAGCCTACTGACATAATCTGCCACACCATTGGACTTTCACTGTAACATACACTCTGCAAATTTATTTCCAGCCCACTAATTAAGCAAGTTGGAAAAAATATATATGTGTGAGATATCTAGCTACAATAAAGAATTCCAACTTATCCCGGTCAGATATGTTTAGTGTTGTTTCTAACTGATTATCACTGCTTCCCTGGAGAACAGTCCCTTTTAATCGAGCTCATATTATGGTCCGATCCAATGTCATTGTTAATCATTAGTGCCCATGTGTCACCACTCTTTTACAGAGACTTTTCATACTCCTGTATTTCATTATCACTGTCTTGTTTCATCACCAGGTAAGCAAGTATCCACAAGTTCATTGCATCCATTCAAGGCAACACCATTGAAATTCCAGTCATATTTATTGTTGAAAAATTCTTTTGATTTTACAGGAATTTTATCCTTCCACTAGGTTTCTTCGAGGAGAGCTAACAAAGGAACCAAGAGTGGATTTCTATAACTGCCATTCTTGGAGCTTTCTTTAACAATCAATGCTAACATTGTCTGCAACCTTGCGATTGCAGCGGAAATACATTATTTAAAAAAGAAACAGGCCATTCATGGCTCAGTCGACTAACACTAGATGGCAGTGTCAGGGGTCATTTTGGTGTGACTTCCTAATTGGAAATTGACAAAATGGAGACTGTACCAGCAGCTAAATGATTTTTCATCTTGTTCATTATTAAATTTGTTAGATGTTGAATGAACCATAAAACAAGAGAACAAGGCTTATAGGATGATTACAGTGGAAGTCATAAATATCTGGGAATGATTAGAAGATGCAAAGAGGTGATGCAATGGGTTCCACACTGGTTTTTTGTCACTGTCCAATATTATGAAAGATTCAAATATGAGCTAGTTTGGGTAGCCTCTATTCATGTTCTGTGCAGGCACTAGCTCAAAGCAGAAAGCTCTATTAAAAGATTCATAGAAGATCTAAGGAAATGAGGGAAACCCATAGTGACATTATTGAGTGGAATTAATACCAAGGCTTGTTAAACCAAAGCACAATTTAGTTTAGTTTAGTTTTGATACAGCATGGAAACAGGTCCTTCAGCCCATCAAGTCCACCCCTGACCATCGATCACCCGTACACACTCGTTCTATGTTATCCCTCTTTCACATCCACTTCCTTCACACTAGGGGAAATTTACAGAGGCAAATAAAGCTACCAACCCGCACGTCTTTGGTATGTGGGAGGAAACTGGAGCACAGGGAGGAAGCCCATGTGGTCACAGGGAAAACATGCAAACTCCACACAGACTACTGGGTCATCCTTAATATTAGACTGCTATTCCTGCTTCAAAGTATACGTTTCCCACAATGACCATAACATAAATAATTCTCACTTTGAGAAGCCCTAATGCCCCTGTCTCACTAGGAAACCTGAACGGAAACCTCTGGAGATTTTGCGCCCCACCCAAGGTTTCCATGCGGTTCCCGGAGGTTTTTGTCAGTCTCCCTAATGTTCGAAAGTGGTTTCCACTTCTTCTATGTTCAGGCAATTATTTCAAAAAATTCGAAACCGGCCGCGACTAAAAATAGGTTGCCGTTTTAAAAATCGGTAATTTTTTAGTCGAAGCCGGTTGCGATGCTAGTTGAAGGTGGTTGCCGGAGGTTGCAGGTGGTTGCCGGAGGTTGCAGGTCTTACCTTCCACTACCTGCAACCTCCAGCAACCACCTTCAACTAGCATCGCAATCGGTTTCGGCTAATTAGGGAGACTGTTTTTAATTTTTTGAAATAATCGCCGGAACATAGAAGAAGCGGAAACCACTTTCGAACCATTAGGGAGAGTGACAGAAACCTCCGGGAACCGCACAGAAACCATGGGTGGGGCGCAAAGTCTCCAGAGGTTTCCATTCAGGTTTCCTAAGTGGGACAGGGGCATAAGTATGCGTACAGAGTTTGTCACACTCACTCTGTGAATTCAGAGTGAGTGTGACGAAATGTTGGTCTCAGATAGTTTTGCTGTGTTAAGCTATCTCGGGTTAGGGAGAAAAATAGCTCAGGACAAGAGATCTCCAGAGATGTTACCTGACCTGCTGACTTACTCCAGCACTTTGTGTCCATCTATAGCTGGGATCAAGATCAGGCCCAGCTGTGATGCATCATCTGGTTGAACATTGTGGCAAACTCATTGCTGACAACCACACATGATTCTCAGCCATTAGGACAATGCACCATAGTTTCTGGCAAGTGAACAATGCCTTTAGGAAAGGACAAAAGATTGTGGGGGAAAGTTGACAAAAAAGAGTGCACAGAAGATTGCAAACAATGTTAAACAGCATGCACTCACCACACCTATATTGCCTCCAATTTTAAATTCCACCAGTATTAACTCATAGGAATTCAGGGAAAAAAAACAGGGAAAATTTCATAATATGTTCCAATACATAAAATTGCCTCACTATTATCCTTGTCAGCTCTGTAGCTGGTTAAACACACTTCTGCACAAAATGGCAATCGCCATCCAGCCCATGGGATGAGCATTCGGGAGTGAACTTGGACTACACAAGGGATATGTCAGTTTTTAAGCAAAGGTGAGATATTCTTTGGTCTTCCGAGACACCGTGAAAGTACCAAATGAATACTACCATGCCTGGCACAGAGAGAAGCATTAAGTATTGCCGTACCTCAAACCCACTAGTATTTGATGGCCTTTCCCACTATAATACCAGCGATCTCCCGAGGTAGCTTTTAAAATTTTATTCCATTTAAACCACTTCCTTGGCGGCATCACCCCATTAAGCCAATCTGTGGTCTGACATATTTAGAGTCATTTTCCAAGCTGTTGCAAACATCTTTTAATTTAGAAAGTCTATTTAGGACTTCACTGTGCCTCACTGATTTCAGTTCAATTGTTTCCTTAGTCAGTAGAGCATTTCATTTTGTTTCCTGAAGGTCACTGCAGGCTGGCTCAGGAGGAGCATACGATCTTTTCAGCTGTGCTGCATTCTGTGCTACAGTGTCATTAAGTTAAATGGAACAATGTACGTGCATGCCCACTTCCCCATTTACAATTATTGAATCTATTATCATACGGAGCAAATTAGACCATCACTGAACGAGCAGCTGGAAAACATGCTGCAAAAAAATATGATTTCCCTTTTGTTGAGGCAAGCTGGCAAACACACATTTCAAGCACGTTCACAAAATAAATCAAATGCAAATGTCAATATGTTAAATTAAAAAATAATACAGCTTCCTATGGGATGGTTGCATGTGGATTGGAGCTCTGTAGACATACACATACCTGATACCTTTTCTGCTGGCATACCAGGGGTTAAGCTCTCATGTACTAACACTGCAAAGGTCATGCTAGCTTTTCTTTGGTACAAAAATTTGCAATCCATAAACAAGCTTATCCCAGTATACATGAGCCCCGTACATAACATCCCCCCCCCCCCCTCCCCACCCCCCAGCACAACCCCACATACACACACAAACGCACAAGCACACGTACATCTTGTACCTGCTGTCAAAGTGCTGAAACACCATCACATACCCTGAACTTTCTGCCATTGCTCATCCACACCGTTTAGCAGCTATCAGGTCTTCTTGATGCCAAAAATAAATCCTTTCTCATACACCACCCCCCCCCCCCCCCCCCCCCCCCCCCCCCCCCCACCCCCTCCCCTTACCCAACCAAAAAAAAAAAAAAAATAGTGCTTACCTATTAGGCATCCTCCACAGGGGATGGCTGATGTTTGGCTTGAATGATTCAGAACAGGATATAAGGGAACCTGAGTTTAGGCTGAATGTTCCCAAATCCCACAGAGGCTGATACCAGGTGCCTCACATACACACAGAAGCACATTAAGAGCAGCCTCCTGCCTTTCAAAAGTGTCCATTCTCATTCTGAAGTATGTTGCCTCTTCTGCTGCTTCTCTTGCTGTTGGTGGTGCTGCTGCTGCTGCTGCTGCTGCCGCCTTATTTTAGTATTCTGTTAACAAACCAACCTTAGGCTTCACTGCAGCTACATGGATATGTGTTAGTGCTGTCCTGGGCAAATGATGCTCAGGCAGCACTCACCAGCTGCTTCTCTCTCTCTCTCACTCTCTCACTCTCTCTCTCTCTCTCTCTCTCTCCCTCTCTCTGTCTGATGCTGTGCAACTACTGGCTTATTGCACTTCCGCATCTCCAACCACTCATGCTGAGTGGGGAATAGGAGGTCTTTAGAGGTACGTATTGTCTGGAGCCATTAGAAGTAGACTTATGGCAGAGAGCGTACACAGCCTGCTGCATGGACTGTGGACAGCTCATCTGGGACAGGCTCCTAGCTGCTTCTGCGTACAGCTGAACAAAAGCTGAGTTTGTTATTTTCTTCTGCGTCACTGGTGAAATGAAAACACATTATCAACAACAATATAAATTAAAATAAAAGCCCGCTAGATTAAAGGAGAGGAAGGGGTGGAGTTAGGGTAAATCAGTCAGCACTCAGCTTTCACCCTGAACAAAATGACCTATTAGGTGTCTAAATTTGTCAGCATCATTTATTCATGTGAGGATTACAATGTTTCATCTGAGCCTGAGGGGGATGCTTAATAGTTTAAGTTCTGGTACGAGGGAGTCAATGATGTGGTGCTCCCAATCCACAAAGTTTGATTTAAAGGGTAACATTATACCCCTTCTGGATCTTACAATTCAACATTTGGCTAACTGTACAGCTCCATTCTGGGAGTGCAGACTAAAGAAAGATTACGCTTGGTGATTTTGGTTTGTTTTATATTCAAGACAATGTAGAATATACTCATAATAATAAAAAATAGTTATTGTATTTCACTATTCCTGTTTCATTACACATATTGGAAAGTCAAAAGGAAGTTCATTGTTATGATTGATCGGGGTGGCACGGTGGAGCAGCGATGCATCACAGCGCCAGGGACCTGGATTCGATCCTGACTACGGGCGCTGTCTGTGTGGAGTTTGCACGTGTGACTCCCTGTGACTCATAGTTTCTCCCTGTGACTGCAAGGGGTTTGTCCAGGTGCTCCAGTTTCCTCCCACATTCCAATTATATGAGTCAAGAGCCAAAGAGTTTATTGTCATGAGTCCCAGATAGGACAATGAAATTCTTGACAAGCAGAATTTCCATAAATTGCCCCAAGTGTGTAGGATGCAAAAGTGGAATAACATAGACCTTGTACATGAGTGATCGATGGTCAACGTGAACTTGGTGGGCTGAAAGGCTTGTTTACACGCAGCATCTCTAAACTATTTCAGATGACTCCAAATATTTCTGTTTTATTCTCTGTCAATTGCACTTAAGTGCATTGCATATTTTAAAAATATGTACTTAGATTTTAATCCACGTGTTCAACAGCAAGTCCAGGAAGCACTTACATTTCCAGTGACAAGTAGATCCTATGAAGCAAAATGAATGCTTCCCCTGAAGCTTTTATTAACATATAAATAAAACAGGTTCCATTTAACAAGTCAACTGAGTCCCACCATTTACTCCCTTACAAATGCCACGAGTAAGAAAATAACAAAAATTAATTTATTTTGCCACTTTGAAATATATGGCACATGAAAATTCATTCTTAATGTAGTCAGTTCATTCTTTTATGAGTTTATTTCTCATTCTGTGGCTAAGACCTGCAGCATTAAAGGTGGGTGGGTGAGTTTTATTCTCATTATGATGTCCTTTATGTTTCGAAAGGAGGCTGTTTGGTGAACTCTAGCATTATAAATAATTTCCTCCAACTCATCATTACTGATCTGCCATAATGAGTAATGGCTGTGGACCAGTTTCATTAGCCAGTGATTCCACAAACATGCACCCAGACTGAATTCAAGATAACTTTGTGCTCTGTATGAATATGCAATCATTTTAATGATAACGGTATGGCCATGGTATTACATGATATTATGCATTTACATTTGCTTTGTAAATGCGTCCCTGGACATTGCGTTCCTTGTTCTGAATGACAAATGGAGTGAGATTAGGATCCTACTGGAGAGTGCCCGATGAGTGTAGTGGTCAAAGGAGGGGAGTCATCGGTTACATAGTTATGGCCAGGTTCTTTAGTACTGACGACAGTGCTTCACTTCGATCCATCAATCACATGCCTGACGATTTTCATATTTTCTTTACCAAACCACTAGATGGGGCATTCCACACTAGGAACTAACACAAATGTCTTCTGTTTCAATGCAAGGGCTTTTGATGAAACGTGTAATTGAATTTGATTCACTTGAAATTTCTTGGCAAATCTCTTGATTCTTAATACATTTTACCATGAGAGGATGGGACCATGAGGTCACCAATTTGGGGATACTTTAGTCCCAGTTCCAAACATAAGGCTCTCTTTTCCTTAAGCACATTGGGTGGTCACTTGGAGGAGGCGTTACATTCCGTAAAAATGTAATTGGGAGACGCATAGCCTGTTGAAGGACCACCATTGAACAATGTGTCAGTGATGAGTGGGGCAGGTACTGGCAGCTCATCACTAATTTTCCAATGAAGCCCACAATTCACCATGCATTGATCCTTAACCCACTCAGTTCAAATGTCAACAAGTCACTCCGATCATTCAACAATAAGCGTTTTACCTCTGTATCTTTTACATGTGTTTATTTGTATGCATATCTGCCAATTCAGTGGGAAAAAGAAAGAGGGAGAGTTCATAGATTAGTCACAAAGTAATAATGACAATGCTTTTTCAGAATAAAAGTAGATATCTTCTGTGCACTAAATGCATTAAGATAAACATGTTTATGATTTCATTATGCGAAGTACACACAAATAAAATTTTCTCTGCGAGCTTATAAGTGCAACTTTTAAAGAGTACCCTTACTGTATCAATATATATCTACTTCATCCATCAACTACTTTCACGGCCTCCGTGTCTGTGTGACTTAGTATAAAGACTTCTGCTCTGAGGTTTTGCATTCCTTTGCTTTAGGATTTAGTTCGCAAACAACACTGGGTAACCATCAATCAACTTTGTCTAAATTGATTATTGATTCTTGCATTGAAGTGGCATTGTCTTATCTCCCTGTGCCATCCAGGAGATGAATTTCAACAATTACAAAGTGTTTTGTGGATGTTGAAATAAAAACATCTATTTACTGATAATCTTAATCTAATGCAGAATCACAATTACGATAGGATGTGTAAATGGAAAGTTCAAGACACCTCCTGAAACATGGATAGAGCAGAAAGATGGAAACGTTGAAAACATCTCGAGAAAGCTACTTAGTATTGTTGAGTTGACAAGGTTTCCTTTTAATGAACCTCAAAAAAAGAATAGTCTGTTTAGTTCTGGTTGCTACACTACAGTTAGAATATGGTAGCTATAGACAGCAAAAGTGATTCACAGGATGTTGAAGATAGGCACAAAATGCTGGAGTAACTCAGCGGGTCAGGCAGCATCTCAGGAGAAAAGGAAGAGGTGACGTTTTGAGTCGTGACCCTTCTTCAGACCCAGAAGGGTCCCGACCCAAAATGTCACCTATTCCTTTACTCCATAGATGGTGCCTGTCCCACTGAGTTACTCCAGCAGTGTAAATCAGCATCTGCAGTTCCTTCCCTCACCAGGATATTAGCTTGGACTGGAAGACTTTAGTTATAAGGAGGGGTAGTAGATAGGTTGAGTTTATTCTTACTAAATGTACGAGGTTGTAGAGTGATCATAAAGATTATAAAATGATGCATGAATAGGATAGATAGAGCCTTTTTCCTAGAGCACAGGGAGTTTGGAACTAAAGGAAAGAGGTCTAGTTGCGAAGAGATAACACTAAAGGAGGTCTGCGAAAGCACATTTTTTACAGAGGGTGAGAGTCATGGTCATTCAGTCACATGGCACTGAAACAGGCCATTTGGCCTAACTTACCCATGCTGACCAAGATACCTCATCTAAACTAGTCCTACCTGCCTGCGTTTGGCCCATATCCATTCCTTATCCAAGTACCTGTCCAAATGTATTTTATATTTTATATGTTATTATAGTATCTGCCTCAACTACCTCCTCTGGCAGCTAAATCCATATTCCCAAGTCCCTGTGTGTGTGTATTAAATCTTTACCCTCTCACTTAAACTTATGTCCTCTGGTTCTTGATTAACCTACTGTAGATAAGACACTGTGCATTCACCACATGATCATACATGTTCGTATACACCTCTATGTGATCACTACTCATCCTCCTATGCTCCAAGGAATATAGTCCTAACTTGCATAATCTCTGCCCAAGCTCAGCCCCTCAAGTCCTGCCAACATCCTTATAAATCTTCTCTGTACTCTTTCCAGCTCAACAACATCCTTCTCATTGCATGGTGACTAAGACTGAACATGATACTTCAAATGTGGGCTCACCAACATCTTGCAAAACTGTAAAATAACATCCAAACCTCTCTACTCAATGCACTGACTGATTAAGATCAACATACCAAAGGCCTTCTTAATCACCCTATCTACCTGTGACACCACTTTCAAGGAAATATGTACAAGCACGTCTAGATTCCTCTGCTCTACAACACTCCTAGGGCCCTGCTGTTTACTGTGTAGATTCTGCCCTGCTTTAACTTCCCAAAATTCAACTCCTTACACTTATTTGCATTAAACTCATTTAACCATTCCTCAGCCTCTTTCCCAGCTGATCGAGATCTTGCTGTAATTTTTAATAATCATCTTTGCTATCTACAGTACCACCCACTATAGTGTCATCTGCAAGCTTACTGATCATGCCTTGTACATTGTTGATATAAACCACAAAATACAATGGGCCCAATGCCAATCGGTAGCAAAGAATGAAAAGGCAATGCTAGCATTTATTTAAAGAGGGCTTGCATACAAAAACAGGGATGTAATGCTGAGGGTCTATAAGGTGCTGGTCAGACTGCATTTGGAATATTGTGAGTAATTTTGGGCGCCATATCTGAGGAAGGATGTGCTTGTTGGCTCTCGAGAGGATCCAGAGGAGGTTTACAAGAATGATCCCAGGAATGAGTAGGTTAACATGTGATGAGCGTTTGACGGCACTGGGCCTGCACCCGCTGAAGATGAGAAGAATGAGGGGGGACCTCATTCATCATACGGAACAATGAAAGGCTACGATAGAGTGGATGTGGAGGGGATGTTTCCACTAGTGGGAGTGTCTAGGACTAGAGTTCATAGCCTCAGAACTAAAGAACGTTCTTTTAGGAAGGAGATGAGGAGGAATTTCTTTAGTGGGTGGTGAATCTGTGGAATTCCTTGCCACAGAAGGCTGTGGAGGCCAAGTTGGTGCATATATTTAAGGTAGAGATAAATAGATTATTGATTAGTATAGGTGTCAGATGTTATGGGGAGAAGGCAGGAGAATGGGGTTAGGAGGGTGAGATGGATCAGCCATGATTGAATGGCGGAGTAGACTTGATGTGCCGAATGGCCTAATTCGGCTCCTATCCCTTATGATCTTATTACCTTGTGAATCCCTGAGAAACTCTACTAGTCACAGACCTACAATCAGAATAACAATCTTTCACCATCACCCGCTGCTTCCTTCCAGCTAATTCTCTATGACATAGTCATAGAGTGATACAGTGTGAAATCAGGTCATTCGGCCCAATTTGCCCACAGCGGACAACATGTCCCAGCTACATTAGTCCCACCTGCCTACGTTTGGCCCATATCCCTCCAAACCTGTTCTATTCATGTACCTGTCTAATTGTTTCTTAAATGTTGGGACAGACCTTGCCTCAACTACCTCCTCTGGCAGCTTGTTCCACACACCCACCACCCTTTGTATGAAAAAGTTACCTTCAGATTCCTATTAAATCTTTTCCCCTTCACCTTAAACCTATGTCATCTTGTCCTCAATTCACCTACTCTGGGCAAGAGACTCGGTGCATCTACCCAATCTATTCCTCTCATGATTTTATACACCTCTATAAGATTCCATTGATCCCATGTGATCTAACATTCTCAAGCAGCCTATCATGCAGATCCTTATCAAAATGCATTGCTTGTCCTTGTAGACAACATCTATGACTTTTCTTTCATTCACATTTTTGGTTTCTTCTTCACACAGCTACAACATCCCAGTCGCACGTACCTATCCACCAGTTTATCCACCTTACCCACAATGCTCTTAAAGATAACGGAGTCAGGGGATATGGGGAGAAGGCAGGAGCAGGGTACTGATTGGGGATGATCAGTCATGATCACATTGAATGGTGGTGCTGGCTCACTGGGGCCGAATGGCCTACTCCTGCACCTATTGTCTATTGTTTATTGTCTATTGTCAACCTCCCACCTGCCTCACTACTGCATTGGATCCCACCCCCTTGCCAATCTAGTTTAAACCCATCTGTGTAGCACTAACAAATATGCCTGCCAGGATATTGGTTCCCCTCCAGTTGCGGTGCATCCATCCCTCTTGTCCAGGCTGCTTCTGTCCTGACCGAGATCCTAATGGTCCAAAAATCAGGGGGGAAAAAAGCACTACAAACACCCACAAGAAACAGCAGACTGTATCTTTGCCTCCTGTTCTCACTGTGTTCAACCTCTTTGACTCAGCCTCTAGAGCAAAAGCCTCACACTTACCAGCACATGCCCTCTACACTGCCTCTCTCCCAACATGGCCACTCCGCTATACCTTGCTCTCTTTTTAATGACTGCTCAATTTTAATCACGCAAGCAAACCAATGGCTGCCTTTTGAAAACTCCCGCTGCTGCTCCGATGGAAATGGACTCACCCAACCAATCCAATTGTGGTACAACATGTCTCACTATCCATAACAACAGTTATTTTGAATGTGCTTGCAGTGGGAATGGTAGAGGCAGATACAATTACAATGTTTAAAAGGCAGTTTGGCAGGAACTTAGATAGGAAAGGGAGTTGAGGGGTAGGAGCCTAATGCTACCTTTATAATGTTCGTGTAGAAAGGCATTACAGTTGGCAAGGAAGCGAAGGGCCCAAAGGGTCTGTTTATGCACAATATATTTCTATAATCATGATTTCTATGATGCTATGATTAGGACATTTCCGTGCTGCTTTCATAATGTTTGAGGAAAGTTATTGGCGGTGAAATCTCTGGCAGTACTTTGATCTAAACCCTGTATAATTTAACCACCTGAACATGGTTTTTAATATGCCAAATCAATGCTTCATTATCGCCCTTGTGGTACATTGTGTCTCATTGACCATAACATCTATAATCCTCCTGTTACCTTCAGAACTGCCAAGGATAAAATACATGGGAACTGCTTGGAGAATTGGCACACTGTTCTCTGAAGGCATTCCTGAAATCAGATACCACGTTAAAATCTTTCCAGTTAGGCCAATTATGTTTATTTCCAGTCTGGCCTTGTTTGTACTGGTAACAGAAACATAGCATTCAAGTGTATTGATGTTACTTGATACATCTCAGAATTCTATATGGATTTTGTAAATTAGAGAAACTAACTAAACTTTATCAAATAGTAATTTAAATATATCAAATGGTTACATCATCAATACTCATGTATTGACTGTAACCAAAACTAGACCGTGGGGCGGGGGAGGACAGTGGGGGGGGACGAGGGGGGGGTTTGGAGGGGGACAGGAGTGGCGGGGGGAAGGAGCCTGGGGGGGGTCGGGGTGAGGAGGACCAAGGGGGGGAATGGGGATTTTTGAGAGGAGGATGGGGGGAGAGTAGGGTGTGTGGGCTGGAGAGGGGGTGTGGGGGGGGGGGTATGTGTGCGGGGGGGGATGTGTGAGGGGGAGAGGGGTATGTGTGGGGGGACAGAGAGAGAAGAGAGAGAGACAGAGGAGAGAGGGGAGAGAGAGAGAGAGGGAGCGGGAGAGAGAGGGGAGGGGGGAGAGAGAGAGAGGGAGAGAGAGAGAGAGAGAGAAAAAGCAGAAGAGAGAGAGGAGAGAGAGAGAGAGGAGAGAGAAGAGACAGAGAAACACACACACACACAGAGAGAGGAGGAGAGAGAGAGAGAGAGAGAGAGAGACCCGGGGAGAGAGAGAGAGAGAGAGAGAGAGGGAGGAGTGAGGGAAGAGAGGATGAGAGAGGAAAGAGGGGGAGAGAGAGAAGGGGGGGAGAGAGAGAGGGGGGAGAGAGAGAGAGGGGGGAGAGAGAGTGCGGGGAACCGAGCATCACGCGTTCAGAATGTTCTGGAAATGAAGCGTGCGCGTCTCATGCACGAAAACTGTCGGCAGCTCTATGGAATTCAGGGAAGAAGCCTGCCACGCCACACACACAGTGGGTCTGATCTAAGTTGTCAATGAAGAGTGCAATTTTTTTTTTTTTAACTGTCTTTGAAATTAAAAGTTAACGTTAAGAATTAGTGATGTCTGCATTTATGGAATTATTACAAGCATAAGGAGCAATAGTAATTAAAAAAATAAATGGTAACAGGATCTGGTAACGGGGGGTAAAAAAACCACGGTTGGTATATCCTTTTTTGCGGAGTTTTGTGTTATAATAGAGCGATTGTTTCTCCTTTTTGTTCTTTCCTTTCTAGGGTCTATTTCCTTTCTTCCTTCTCTAACTTTCTTTTCCCAACACTTTCCTGCACCTTCACGACTCTTGCTCACTTTCCTTACTTCTTTATTTCTACCTTTTTTAAAGCTCGAAAAATGAAGTGGTACAACAAATGTAATAAGATATATGTGATGTGTATTACTGTAATTTACTGTACTTCTAATAAAAATAAATTAAAAAAAAAAAGAATTAGTGATGTTAAGTGAGAAATAATTAAATTCAATTCAATGAAAAACAATGTCAACAACCTGGCAGGCTGGGGGCAGGGCCGGGCCGGGTGGGGCCAGGAGGCAGTTGGTTCAGGTGCAAAGGCATTGTGAGGTCAGCAGCTTGGCAACCTTAATATTAAAAAAAAATGTCAGTTGGGTTATAAATGTTAGTATATATCTCGGAAAATAATTGACCAAATGTATAGAGGTTGCGATTTTTGAAATCATAAGGAAAATTTCTACCAGAAGATGTAAAAATGTAACTGTTATTGTAACATCAGCAGCTGGGCAGCGGTGGCGTGAGATGGCACTGTGACTCATGCAGCAGTTTGATTTTAGTGGAGGTTCCAATCTCCCACCCCATACTCTGAGATACATATTAATACATAAACTCTCCAAACTTTCTCAGTCATGCTGTGGACAAAAGTGGTGCAAAGAAAATTGTCAGCAAAGACAATGACCTAAACATTGATATTCAGCTGTGTTTAGGTATGTTACAAAACTTACCTTCAGCGGTGCTGCAGTTCTGCCACTGCCCGTGTGCGTGACTTTGGCGCCTTTGAGAAGGGGGCAGGTTTAAAATGCCATTTTTTTCCAGCCTTTTCAAATCGATTTTTGTCAGGCTGTTTAGCTGCTGAAGAATAATCGCTCCAACATTGGTTTTATTAAGTTTTTTTTAAACTGCATTGGATATTTTAATAGCAGGAGTAATTTAACAATCAACTTCTAAAGCCGTTAACACCGACAACGGGGACGGAATTCACATACGGGACAGGTAAAGGAAAGACGTTTATTTTACATATAAACGTGCTTCTTAGGATGCCTTTGATCAAAATTTTATGTTGCGAAAAGATGATTTAGGACCCAAACGAACTGGCAGTATTTTTCCTGCCAATATGGGGTTTAAATTCACTGCAACCACAACGTTCCAAATGATCGCGTTCCACAAAATCCCACTCGCAAGATGAATCAAATGGCTATTAATTTACGGGAATTAAACACTAAATTCCTTCGATTTGGCCTATAAATTCATGACAATGAGATTTAAAAATCATGTTATATAGTGAATTATTGCGTGAACGTTATTTAGACACTTAGGCTATTTAAAAATGGTAACCTTTTCTTAGAAATTGATAGATGTTTAGATCTAATAATTAAATTTTGTAATTAGCTACAATTAGGTAACTAACTAATTACATGCTTTAACATCAGGTCATCCAAGTAAGATTGTTTTATATTTGTTTCAGAATGCTTCAAACTGTAATAACTGACAATGTCATTCAGTTCTCTTAATTTTTAAGAAAGTTATGGGTTTTTGACTGTCCTTGATCACAGCTTTTGAGTTAAGTCAATGGAAAAGCAATAGGGAACAAGATGCTAATTTCCAAGTATGAAAATGGCCATAACTTGTTTAATAATGAAGATATGAAAGGTAATTAGTTTTCAAATTAAACTTCTTTTTATGCTTTATCTGATGGGATAAATTGCAGACTTGATTTTTTAAATCTCAACATTTTGTAACATTGCTACTGTGTTCACTTCAATTCATATCTCTTACACAATTTACAGAGATGTTTTCTTCTTTGCTATGAGTAATAGATGGAAGTCAAAGATCAAACTTTTATCAGCCAACTTTTGTCAGAAAAATGTAGAAATGGTTGTTGTGCACCAGGTGATGTCAATAGATGAGTAGATGATTCTGAGTCTAAATGAATGTCACATATGCCAAGATGAACTGAGCCTGGGGATACCCAAGCCAATTTGTCAATGGTTACTAGCAAAGTGATTGTTGTTTTCATCTAACATGTACAACATGGCTTTCGTGTACATTAGGCGCAGAAAATATGTCCCATTTCCAGAATTACATATTTCAGAAAAGGATAAAATCACAGCTGGTAGAGCTGCTACTTCACAGCGCCAGGGACTCGGGTTCAATCTTGACCTCGGGTGCTGTCTGTGTATAGTTTGCACATTCTCCCTGTGACTACATGGGTTTCCTCCGGGCATTTGAGTTTTCCACATCCCAAAGACGTGTAGATTTGTAGGTTAATTGGACTCTATATATTCTGTAAACAGCCCCCAGTGTTTGTCCCATGTGCATAGAGAGTGAATGAGCATGTAGGGTAATGGGTGATCAATGATCGGCTTGGACATGGTGGACCAATGGGCCTGTTTCCAAGCTGTGTTTCAAAACATAAACATTATCAGTTGTCAATGTCCATATTTGCAGGAAAATAAGAAATGATTGCAGGGAAAAATAACAAGTGCATTTATGGCAATAGAATAAATAACTAGCAACATGGACCAAAGTATTTCTTCTTGTTTTGCAGAATGTTTCTGTCAACCATGCATCCTATAAGCATTTCACCATCGACAAATATCTACACCCTGCGTGAGTAGGACGTCTTATCAAATCATATTAAATAGTTTCCCAGTTTGCAAATGACACAAAAGTGGGTGGTATTGTAGATAGTGAAGACAGTTATAAAAAAATGCAGCTATTTCTATGTTCTATTTTACCGATTCACACTGACTGTTTCCCAAAGAGAAGGATGCAATTGCAAAGAGAGATATAGAGGCACAGACTTTGATGGTTGTTGAAAAGTTTGGTGATGATGATTGTGTTGAACGTCAACCTGGAGTTGATGAACTGAAACCTGACTTAAGGGCCTGTTCCACGAGCATGCAACTGCATGCGGCAAGCGCAGCCAAACCGGAAGCGGAGGTTGAGTGATCCCCGTACAGGGTCTGTCCCACGAGCTTGCAACTGCATGCGGTAAGCGCGACCAAGCCGGAAGCGGGGGCCCAGATGGAGTCCCGAGCCATGTCCTCAGGACCTCTGCATCAGCTGGCAGAGGTATTCATAGACATCTTTAATCTCTCACTACTCCATTCTGAAGTCCCTACCTGGTTCAAGAAGACCGCTATCATCTTGGTTCAAAAGAAAAGTAAGGTCGCGTGTCTTAATAAAGTGCTTTGAGAGACCAGTGATGATGCACATTAACTCCAACCTCCCAGACAGCCTTGAATCACTGCCGTTTGCTACCATTGCAAAAGGACAACTGTAGACACCAGCTCCATGATCCTAAACTCATCTCTGGAACAGCTGGACAACGAGGACACCTACATTAGGGTTACATTCTGCATGTTGTATCTTTCCCTTTGCTCTATCCACTGTACTTCTCGTTGGCATGTTTATATTTGTTGTATACTAGACCAAGTGCAGACCCGTTGGGTCTGTTTCCCCAACGGCGTTTGGGGGGGGGGGGGGGGGGCTACGGCATCACACTCACATTAACCACCCCCCCCAAACACACAGGTGGGGGGAAGGGGGGGTTGAGAAGAGGGCAGGGAGGGGAGAGGAGGAGAAGGACATGGGACAGATTAGGGGGGAAAGTAGAGCTGGGGGGTAGGGGGTGAGAGAGGGGGACGGGGAGGGGAGAGAGATGTGGGGAGGGGGGGGAGGGGGGGAGGGAGGAGAGGAAGGGAGGGGAGAGGGTGTGGGGGGGGAGAGAGGGGACACAGTGGGGAGGGAGGAGAGGAGAGGGGGAAGGGGGAAGAGAAGTGGAAGAGTGGGGAGGGAGGGGTAGGGGGAGTGGTGGAAGAGGGGAAGAGAGGAGGTAGGGGAAGGGGGCACGGGAGAGGGAAGGGGGGGGGGTGGAGAGTGAAGGGTGGTGGGGGAGAGAGGGATGGGTGGGAGAGGGAGAGGGATGAGGAGAGGGAAACATAGAAACATAAGATTGTATAAGATCCCCCCTCAATCTTCTATCCAGTTTTTCTTCATATGAAAGTCCTGCCATCCCAGGAATCAGTCTGGTTAACCTTCTCTGTACTCCCTCTATGGCAAAGAATGTCTTTGGGCATTGGGCATTGTGACATCACACGATGGAACGTTTCACCATGTGCTGGGGTTGGGGCTGGGTGCAAAGGCATATGTAAATGGATCCATCCCGATTGGATATATGTGAGCATTGGGCATTGTGACATCACACGATGGAAACGAATCAAAGGCAGACAGGCAGAGGGACGGATGCGGGGGACGTTCGGACGGATGCTGGCAGCCACAGGACTTTTATATAATAACTAGACCAAGTGCAGACCGTTGGGGTCTGTTTCCCCAACGGCGTTTGGCGGGGTAGTTTTTTTTGCCTGTGGTTAGTTGGTGTTTGTTTTGGTGTTTTGATGGCTAGGGGGGGGTGGGGGGGGGGGGGGGGGGGGGGGGGGCTGGGGCATCACACTCACTTTAACCACTCCCCAAACACACAGGGGGGGGGGGGGGGGGGAGAAGAGGGGAGGGAGGGGAGAGGGAGGAGGAGGGGAAACGAGACAGTTTGGGAGGGAAAGGAGAAAGGGTAGGGGGGGTAGGGGGTGAGAGCGGGGGATGGGGATAGAGGAGGGGGGGTGGGGGGGGGAAGGGAGGATGGAGGGGGATGGGAGAGGGGTGAGCGGGGAGAGAGGGGAAAGAGTGGGGAGGGGAGGGAGAGTGGAGGGGGAGGGAAGGGGGGGTGGGGGGGGAAGGGGAGAGTGGAAGAGTGGGGAGGAAGGAGGAGAGGGGTAGGGGAGTGATGGGAAGAGGGACAGAGGGGTAGGGGAAGGGGGTGGGGGGAGAGAGGGATGGGAGAGGGAGAGGGGTGAGGAGAGGAGGAGAGGGGGAGGAGAGAAGGGGAGAGAAATGGAAGAGTGGGGAGGTAGGGAGTGGAAGAGGGATGGGGGAGTGGTGGAAGAGGGACAGAGGGGTAGGGGAAGGGGTGGGGGAGGGAGGGGAAGGGAGGGGGGGAAAGAGGAGGGGTGGGGGACGGAGAGGGGTGGGGTAAGGGGGAGAGAAGTGGAAGAGTGAGGAGGGAGGTGTAAGGGGAGTGGTGGAAGAGGGACAGAGGGGTAGGGGGAAGGGGGGGGGGGGGGAGAGAAGGAAGGGGGTGGGGTAGAGAGGGAAGGGGGGGGGGAGAGAGAGGGTGGGTGACAGAGGGAGAGGGGTGAAGAGAGAAACATAGAAATTAAGTGCAGGAGTAGGCCATTCGGCCCTTTGAGCCTGCACCACCATTCAATATGATCATGGCTGATCATCCAACTCAGTATCCTGTACCTGCCTTCTCTCCATATCCCTGATCCCTTTAGCCACAAGGGCCACATCTAACTCCCTCTTAAATATAGCCAATGAACTGGCCTCAACTACCTACTGTGGCAGAGAATTCCGGAGATTCACCAACCTCTGTGTGAAAAATGTTTTTCTCATCTCGGTCCTTAAGGATTTCCCCCATATCCTTAAACTGTGATCCCTTGTTCTGGACTTCCCCAACATCTGGAACAATCTTCCTGCATCTAGCCTGTCCAACCCCTTAAGAATTTTGTAAGTTTCTATAAGATCCCCCCTCAATCTTCTAAAATCTAGCGAGTACAAGCCGAGTCTATCCAGTCTTTTTTCATATGAAAGTCCTGACATCCCAGGAATCAGTCTGGTGAACCTTCTCTGTACTCCCTCTATGGCAACAATGTCTTTGAGCATTGGGCATTGTGACATCACACGATGGAACGTTCACCAGGGGCTGGGGCTGCTTCTATGGGTGAGAAGCCAGTTTATTTTTGAAATACTGGGGGAGCTTTAGAACCAATAGAGACATTTTTTTGCAAGCTTTAGAACCAATAGACATTTTTTACAAGCTTTAGAACCAATAGACATTTTTTTTGCAAGCTTTAGAACCAATAGACATTGTTTTGCAAGCTTTAGAACCAATAGACATTTTTTGCAAGCTTTAGAACCAATAGACATTTTTGTGCAAGCTTTAGAAGCAATAGACATTTTTTTGAAAGGTTTAGAACCAATAGACATTTTTTGCAAGCTTTAGATCCAATAGAGACACATTCTGCAAGCATTTTAGAACCACTAAGGGCACTTACATTTGAGTAGACATGTGTTCAGTGTTATTCACAGCTCAGAGAAACATGACCCTTTGCCTTCCTCCATCTTGAAGAGACTGTGTGGCACACCACTTCCTGGTTTTATTGTCCCTCCCCCCTGCCGCCAGCGGGGGCAGCAGAGAGATTGGGGAATTTTGTAAAAACATTAATATCTCTTGTCATTTTTAATCAACGGGAAAAATCCTCAGCACACATGTGGCGAAAGGGGGCTCTGAGCGAGGTGGCCAAAAATGACGGCCGTAGATGGCAGCGTTCTCTCGGAAATTGCAGCACAGATGGCCAAAACCGGTCAAGAACAGACTTTTAGTTATATAGATAGTATTATCTGAATTGATCGGATAGCATGCCAAATAAAGCTTTTCATTGTGCCTTGGCACACATGATAAGAATAAACCTAAATGTAAACTTAAGCTATGCCAACAACATTCTCACCTAAAGTGTTAATATAAATAATGAATAATAGGGGACACAGCACTGATCCCTGCAGCATAAAGGTACTGCCCTCTATCTTCTACCTTTAATGACTGGATTACCCAGATCATATGTAATCTAACCTTCTGGACCTGCCTACATATAGTCAAAGCCCTTGCTAAAGTCCATTGTCATCGTTCCACAATAGTGTGTTTCAATCAGGATTTTTACTGCATAAACAAAACATTTGCTTGCTTTATAGCTTTGCCAAAGAGTCATAATCATTTTCGTAATCTCTGTGGGTTTTTTTATGACAGCCGGTATGGTATACAGCCACTTGTAAAAATATTAAAACCTTTACAAAAAGATTACTAAAGATTTAAAATAATAAATGTATTAATTGAATTAGGTGGTCAAGCCCTTAAATAGCTTAAGCAGCTATTAGGAAAACCATCTTTTTTTCTCTGGAATGTTGGTAGTCGAGGGGCGACGATTGAAATGTATAAGATTAGAGAGGCATAGATAGGATAGACAGTCAGAACCTTTTTCCCAGGATGGAATTGTCCAACATTCAAAGGCATAGCTATTAGTTGAGAGGGTCTGTTAGTTCAATAATTTCTTTACAGGTACAGTGAAATTCAGATTTTGCATACAGATCAGCAAGACTATCACTATTCCCCAATTATTACAGAATGTACAGAACAGCCTGCTGATTCTATATACAAGAGTCACCATTTTGGCACCATTTTACAATCCCAACTACTGTTGGCCACAAAGGCCCATTGCAGTTGCCGCCTCCATACAGATCGTCCTGTGAACCGTTATCCCTTTCCTTGCATGGCATTCTTCAGCCCTCGATCATCGGGGGGGCGGGGGCACCAACCTCAACTGACGAAAAAGGCACATAAGCTAAGACACCACCCAGTTCTTCTTACCAGACCTTTTGTCCAGTGTCCACTGCATCGCCGATTCCCGGACCTCTGGGGGGTTGCTGGGCTTCCATCTCTGGATGGGTTCCTGTTTCCATGGTGGGTGAGCCAGGCCCATACTTTGGGTACAGCCACAACACACCAGGAGACCTTGTCATCGCATGTGGCACATCGAGAGGCCCGGGAGGGGTGCATATAATTGAGATGTGCAGGGCAAGGTTCTTTTCATACACATAGGACAGTGAGTGCCTGGAACACATTGACAGGAGTGGTGGTGGAGGCTGATATGATAGTGGCGTTTAAGATGCTTTTAGATAGACATATAGATTTTGGGGAATGGGGGAAATGGATCTCATGCAGGCAGATGAGATCAGTTCAGGTAGACATCATGTTTAAGAGGGAACTGCAGATGCTGGAGAATCGAAGGTTACACAAAAAAAAGCTGGAGAAACTCAGCGGGTGCAGCAGCATCTATGGAGCGAAGGAAATAGGCAACGTTTCGGGCCGAAACCCTTCTTCAGACTGATCGGGGGCGGGGGTGGGTGGGGACAAGAAAGGGAAAAGCAGGAGGAGCCCGAAGGCTGGGGGATGGGAGGAGACAGCAGGGGGGCTGAGGAAGGGGAGGAGACAGCAAGGACTAACAAAATTGGGAGAATTCGATGTTCATGCCCCCGGGATGCAGACTCCCCAAACGGAATATGAGGTGCTGTTCCTCCAATTTCTGGTGCTGCTCGCTGTGGCCATGGAGGAGACCCAGGACAGAGAGGTCGGAGACGGAGTGGGAGGGGGAGTTGAAGTGCTGAGCCACCGGGAAGTCAGCTTGGTTATTGCGGACCGAGCGGAGGTGTTCGGCGAAACGATCGCCCAACCTCCGCTTGGTCTCACCGATATAGATCTGCTGACATCTAGAGCAGCGGACGCAATAGATGAGGTTGGAAGAGATGCAGGTAAACCTCTGTCGTACCTGGAACGATTGCTTGGGTCCTTGAACGGAGTCGAGGGGGGAGGTAAAGGGACAAGTGTTGCATCTCTTGCGGTTGCAAGGGAAAGTGCCCGGGGAGGGGGTGGACCGAGAGGGAAGGGAAGAATTGACAAGGGAGTTATGGAGGGAGCGGTCTTTGCGGAAGGCATATATGGGGGGAGATGGGAAGATGTGGCGAGTGGTGGGGTCACGTTGGAGGTGGCGAAACTGACGGAGGATTACTTTTTGTATGTGACGGCTGGTGAGGTGAAAGGTGAGGACTAGGGGGACTCGGCCCTTGTTGCGAGTGCGGGGATGGGGAGAGAGAGCATCTGAAATGTCCTCATTATTCAGGGAAATGGGGTTCCCCTCCTCCACCATAAATGAGGCCGCACCAGGGTCTCCTCCATACCCCGCAACACTGCTCTCTCTCCCCATCCCCGCACTCGCAACAAGGGCCGAGTCCCCCTAGTCCTCACCTTTCACCCCACCAGCCGTCACATACAAAAAGTAATCCTCCGTCAGTTTCGCCACCTCCAACGTGACCCCACCACTCGCCACATCTTCCCATCTCCCTCCATATCTGCCTTCCGCAAAGACCGCTCCCTCCATAACTCCCTTGTCAATTCTTCCCTTCCCTCTCGGTCCACCCCCTCCCCGGGCACTTTCCCTTGCAACCGCAAGAGATGCAACACTTGTCCCTTTACCTCCCCCCTCGAGTCCGTTCAAGGACCCAAGCAATCGTTCCAGGTGCGACAGAGGTTTACCTGCATCTCTTCCAACCTCATCTATTGCGTCCGCTGCTCTAGATGTCAGCAGATCTATATCGGTGAGACCAAGCGGAGGTTGGGCGATCGTTTCGCCGAACACCTCCGCTCGGTCCGCAATAACCAAGCTGACCTCCCGGTGGCTCAGCACTTCAACTCCCCCTCCCACTCCATCTCCGACCTCTCTGTCCTGGGTCTCCTCCATGGCCACAGCGAGCAGCACCGGAAATTGGAGGAACAGCACCTCATATTCCGTTTGGGGAGTCTGCATCCCGGGGGCATGAACATCGAATTCTCCCAATTTTGTTAGTCCTTGCTGTCTCCTCCCCTTCCTCAACCCCCCTGCTGTCTCCTCCCATCCCCCAGCCTTCGGGCTCCTCCTGCTTTTCCCTTTCTTGTCCCCACCCACCCCCGCCCCCGAGCAGTCTGAAGAAGGGTTTCGGCCCGAAACGTTGCCTATTTCCTTCGCTCCATAGATGCTGTTGCACCCGCTGAGTTTCTCCAGCTTTTTTGTGTAACCCAGGTAGACATCATGTTTGACACAAACATTGTAGGCCAAACGGCCCATTCCTTTAGAGTACTATGTTCTATCTGCTATGATTTGACACCAACAGTAAGGAGCAGCATATGTACTGGCATCTTTTAGTGTACAAAAAAAGAGTTAATGATTAACAAGATAGCCAGACTATTTCCATTTCACTATTACTTCTTCCCATCAAGAATCAGGAGTCATGTCAAGAGACAAGAGTGTGTCATGTGCCCTGTGGTTTTACAGGACCTAAACCCCTCTGAATCATATATATTTATTTTATTGACAATCTTTCCGGTCATTTCTCTCACTGAGAAGATGGCTTATAGACACATTCTCAGAACTATGCTGAAGCCACTCGGAAATGCATTAAGACAACCCAGACTCTTGCATCTCTAATAGAGAGAAATGGATGTATCAACTAAATGGCTTCTAAAGATGGTAGCATCTCCTCTGGGAAATAAGAATCTTAATTCTGCTCTTCAGCAGCATTGACCTTAATGCATTAAATCCTGATGTAACTACTAATACAATGACATATAATGGTTAGATTTGTGATCAATATTCCCCATTTCTTTATGCCAGGAAAACTCTCCTATTGATGTATTTTTTATCTTTAATAAACTGACTATACATTTCTCTAAAATTACAGCAGAAAATGTTTGGGATACTGTGCGGGTCAGGTAGCATCTGCAGTGAAAGACATGGAAGTAACATTCCAGGCTAAAGATCCATTATCAGAACCATGTTACCCAGATGAAAGATTCTGATGAAAAGGTTAATTCAATAATGTAAATATATATGATTCTGATGAGTAGAGCCAGGATTTTGCCATAAATGCCATGTGCTTTTTCCTGCCTTTTTTGATTTCACCAGGATAATGCCTTTTTCATGATCGAGTGCCTAAATCAGCCTTTTTTTGCCGTTTTGCTAGAAGGTTGTACTATTTTCTCTAGTTGTACCACGATTACAGTGACGTTTTCTGTGTTAACACGTAAATTTTAATGTTATTATTAACGTGTTAACATAGTATAACTTACAAGAAAACTTCCACCACTGGGGCGAAACAGGGGGCGCCACCATCAGTCATTCATTCGTTCGTGCCGCTGGTTCAGTCTTCTCCAAGTTCTATTTAAGAAAGAACTGCAGATTCTGGAAAAATCGAAGGTAGACAAAAAATGCTGGAGAAACTCAGTGGATGAGGCAGCATCCATGGCGAGAAGGAATAGGCGATGTTTCGGGTCGAGATTCTTCTTCAGACTGATGTGGGGGGGGGGGGGGGGAAAGAAAGGAAAGGCGACACAGTAGGACCAGGAAAGCTGGGGGGGGGGGAGGGGGAAGAGAGGGAGAAGACAAGGGCTATCTAAAATTAGAGAAGTCAATGTTGATGCCTCTGGGGTGTAGACTACCCAAGTGAAATACCCAAGCTTGTCTCCTCACTACATTTACTGCTGGCTCCAGTCACAAATCTGAGTTTTCGAGTGATCTGTGGAAGGTATTCATTGATGCTGGAATTCCACTGTGGAAATTGGAAAACAAATCTTTCAGAGGCTTTTTTAGAGAAATACACAGAGGGACATATACCAAGCAAGTCGTCATTACGGAAAAATTATGTTGACAGCAACTTCAACATTGTTGTACGGAAAATTAAGGATGTAGTTCCATGCAACAAAATATGGATCTCAATAGACGAGACAACCGATGCTGTGGGGAGATATGTTGCCAATGTCGTCATCGGTACAATGGAGGCAGGTCAACCATCAAAGGAATATTTGTTGACATTGGAAGTATTGGAGAATTCAAACAGCTCAACTATTGCTCACTTGTTTATATCTTCACTTGCTGTACTTTGGCCAGAAGGTATAAAACACACAAATGTTCTTCTGTTTGTGACTTAAAGTTTTATTCCCCAAAATGTTGCATTTGACATGCTTAGCTCAAAGACTTCATAGAATTGGCAAGCACATATGTAGCTGGTACCCGGACGTGGTGTTGAAGGACAAGAAGCCGAAGCAAAGAAGTCGAAGCCAAATACCCGAATGGAAACAAAGCTGAAATGACAAATAAACTAAAGCATATGAAGCCGAAATGTCAACGAACCGGATGCATACGAAGTCGAAACGTTTGAAATTTTATTATGCCTTTTTGCCTGCCTATTTCAGAGTTTTTTAGTGCCTAAACATCCTGGCTCTACTGATGAGTTTTGTAGGGTGGACCGAGAATGAATGTTTCCTCATGTGGAAAGATCTGAAACTAAGGGTCACTGTTTAAAAATAAGTTGTCCCCCATTTAAGACTGAGATATGGTCTGTTTTAATTTCTCTCTCAAAATGTCTTTGGGCATTGGAAACAGAACTTCTGAATATTTTTAAGGCAAATAGATACTTGATAAGCAAGATGTGAGTAGATTGGAAAATGAACGTTATAATTATATCAGCTTTGAGGGACAAAATTATCTTCCTCCTAATATGAAAGTTTCTTGCACTGTGGATATGGCTGCTGAATGGCCCCCATCATCTTCTAGATATTATTTCAGCTTTTCAATGTCTGCAGTTTTCTGCTTTTCAATTACATCAATCTAAGCAAGTTTTTCAATCCCCCCCTAAATATTCTTATTACTTTGGAAAATTAGTTTCCATGTGCAGATGTTCTCAGGGCTCAGAACCTATTATCAGGCAGTCACAAAGTTCTGGAGTAACTCAGTGGGTTTGGCAGCATCTCTGGAGAACATGGATCGGTGATGTTTCTGGTCAGGACCATTCTTCAGATTCACAGTGAGAAGGAGTTACAAAAAAAGACACAATATGCTGGAGTAACTCAGCAGGTCAGGCAGCAACTCTGAAGTGTCATTGTGTCTTTTTCTCTGTAATCCAGTATCCGGGGTTCCTTGCTTCCCTATAATCGAAACGGGTTACAGGAAATTAAGTAAGGAGACGCCATAAGTAAAAGTAAGAGCAGGAGGATAGAATGGCCACAGAAGGGCCATTTGTGTTGAGAAACTTGTGACTGGTGGGGTGCTATGTATGTGATCCTCCCTTTGAATACATGAAAGAGAAATCAGAATACTGCCTTCAGATGAGAGTAGGAGCTGCAGTAGAGCTCAGAACAAACCAGTGCAGTCAAAAGGAAAAAAATCAATGGCTAATGGAATCTTGGCCATTTTCTTGGGGAGGTATGAACACATAATTGAGGGGGTGCAACTTTCTGTTTTATATGTTTATTTTCTGGAATCCTCAGATTGAAGGGATCCAACCAAGATTCATCAGGACAGGAAGGATCAATTATGATGGCAGTTTGCATAAAGGAATTAGATTCCCTGGAGTTTAATAGGCTTTGAAAAGGCTTAATCAAAAAAAGAATATTGCACTCAGAGAAAAAGGAAGGGTTAAGATTTTGCTGGCACTGGTACGAATGCATTAAGTAGCTACTGCCTAGTGAAGCAGTAATCACTCTGCTGCTGCAGAGCAAGTAGGCAATAAGAAAATCTGTAGGAATGAACTGCAGATGCTGGTTTAAACCATCACTGTACCTGCCCCCTCGACTCCGTCCAAGGACCCTAACATGTCTTTTCAGGTGAGGCAGAGGTTCACTTGCACCTCCTCCAACCTCATCTACTGTATCCGCTATTTCAGGTGTGGACTCGTATATATTGGAGAGACCAAGCGCAGGCACGGTGATCGTTTCGCTGAACAACTATGCTCAGTCCCCCTAAACCGACCTGATCTTCCGGTTGCTAAACACTTTAATTCTCCCTCCCATTCCCACGCTGACCTTTCTGTCCTGGGCCTCCTACATTGTCAGAGTGAGTCCCAGCGTAAATTGGAGGAAATGCACCTCATATTTTGTTTGGGCAGCTTTCACCACAGCGGTATGAAAATTGAGTTCTCTAACTTCAAGTAACCTTTGCTTTCCCTCTCTCTCCATCCCTCCTCCTTCCCAGTTCTCTGATCAGTCTTACTGCTCCGACTGCATTTTTTCTCCGTTTGCTTTGTTTTTGCTATTTGCTCCCAGCTAACAATGATATATTCTACATTTTCCTTGATCACCATTCCCTTTGTTCTATTTTCATACCTTACACTTCCTTATCTATATATCTCCCTCTCCTCTGACATCAGTCTGAACAAGGGTCTCGACCTGAAACGTCACCCATTCCTTCTCTCCAGAGATGCTACCTGTCCCTTTGAGTTACTCCAGCTTTTTGTGTCTATATTCCCTAAATGAAATTCTGGACTACTGCAATCTGATTCAGAAACAAAGTGTGCTGTGAAACATCAATTTCCATACCGCTGATAAAAAGTGGCCACTTTACCGGATTTTTAACCACAAGTACGTTACCAGGGAAATCCAGAGCCAAAGGGTAACACCTTAAAATGAAGGTTAAGCCATTTAGAAATACAGTGAAGACTTCTTCATCCAAAAAGTATTGGAGTAGAGAAATGCAGAATTTCTTCCTCCAAAGATCATCTTTACTTTACTTTCCTTTAGAAATGCAACACGGAAACAGGCCGTTTGGCCCACCGAGTCAATGCCGAGCAGCTATCACTGTACACTAGCATTATTATACACATTAAGGATAAATTACAACTTTTACCAGCCAATTAACTTGCAAACTTGTGTGTCTTTGGAGTGCGGGAAAAAATTGGAGCCGTACAGACAGCACTTGTGGTCAAGATCGAACCGGGGTCTCTGGCACTGCAAGGAAGCAACTCTACCGCTGTGCCATTGTGCACAATGCTGTAATCATCAAGTAATTACAATTTTTAAGACCAAGATCAATTATTTATTTAAAGTCCATGACTGATTCATAATTGTTAATAGTAGTCATAGTCCAACAGCATGGAAACAGGCCCTTTGGCCCAACTTGCCCATGCCGACCAATAGACAATAGACAATAGCCAATAGACAATAGGTGCAGGAGTAGACCATTCGGCTCTTCGAGCCAGCACCGCCATTCAATGTGATCATGGCAGATCATCCCCAATCAGTACCCCGTTCTGGCCTCCCAATATCCCCTGACTCCACTATCTGTAAGAGCCCTATCTAGCTCTCTCTTGAAAGAATCCAGAGAAACGGCTTCCACCGCCCACTGAGGCAGAGAATTCCACAGACTCACAACTCTCTGTAAGAAAAAGTGTTTCCTCATCTCCGTTCTAAATGGCTTACCCCTTATTCTTAAAATGTGGTCCCTGGTTCAGGACTCGCCCAACATCGGGAACATATTTCCCACCTCTAGTGTATGCAAACTCTTAATAATCTTATATGTTTCAATAAGACTCCCTCTCATCCTTCTAAACTCTAGAGCATACAAGCACAGCCGCTCCATTCTCTCAGCATATGACAGTCCCGCCATCCCGGGAATTAACCTTGTAAACATATGCTGCACTCCCTCAATAGCAAGAATGTCCTTCCTCAAATTAGGGGACCAAAACTGCACACAATACTCCAGGTGTGGTCTCACTAGTTCCCTATACAACTGCAGAAGAACCTCTTTGCTCCTGTACTCAACTCCTCCTGTTATAAAGGACAACATGCCATTCGCTTTCTTCACTGCCTGCTGTACCTGCATGCTTACTTTTATTGACTGATGAACAAGGACCCCCAGATCCCACTGTACTTCCCCTTTTGCCAACTTGACACAATTTAGATAGTAATCTGCCTTCCTGTTTTTTCTACCAAAGTGGATAACCTCACATTTATCCACATTAAACTGCACCTGCCATGCATCTGCCCAATCACCCAACCTGTCCAAGTCTTCCTGCATTCTCATAGCATCCTCCTCACAGTTCACACTGCCACCCAGCTTTGTGTCATCTGCAAATTTGCTAATGTTACTTTGAATCCCTTCATTTAAATCATTGATGTATATTGTAAATAGCTGCGGTCCCAGTACCGAGCCTTGCGGTACCCCACTGCCAGCCGTTCTGAAAGGGACACGTTAATCCCTACTCTTTGTTTCCTGTCTGCCAACCAATTTTCTATCCATGTCAGCACTCTACCTCCAATACCAAGTGCCCTAATTTTGCCCACTAATCTCCTAAGTGGAACCTTATCAAATGCCAACATGCCCCATCTACACTAATTCTACCTGCCTGCGTTTGGCTTATATCCTTCTGAACATAACGTATCCACATACCTGTCCGAATGTTTTTTCAAACATAGTTAGTGTACCTGTAGAGATAGGGGATAATCAGGAAAATGGTTTTGAGGTATGATTTAATTGAATGGTAAAACAGATTCAAATAGTCATTTATTTTCTTATATATTGTATTGCCCATTGGAAATACATGATTTTTTTTTCACTACAATACAAAAGCATAGACCATTTATATAAGCACAAAATCAGCAATTTTAATCTGCTCTGGCAATTTCTGTTCCAAAGATTTCCAAGAGATTATTCCTTTTAAGCACCACCTCCTTTGAATAGATAGTTTGGTTGGTGTAGCAATCTCCAATTGAATAATGGCTCTTGTTGTAACCAGAATAATTACATTGCTTTTTTTCTTACAGGAGAAGACCAAGACCAATTTGAAATTAGCCAAGATACTTCCATGCTCTTAACTTGAGCTTGCAGCTTAAATTGAAGGTGTATTAGGTCCTGAGTACACTAACAGTGCAATGCTCTTGCAAATGAGTGGAATAATAAATGTTAGCCATATGTTCATTAGAAAGATTACGTTTCTGATATTTGCATCAATTTTATTTGATCTCAAGTTTCAAGTAACATTGGCAAGGCTACATTTCACATAAATCCATTTGCAATGGTGAAGTCATTGCACATATTCAGGATAATTCACCAAATATTAAGGAAAGAACTAGGGGATATTTTTCAAATCAGGAATGGCTTCTGACATGGAGGGGAACTTGGTTATAATGTGGGTATTGGTGCTCTTGTTCATTAAGTCCATGTTATCAGTGTCTTCTGGTCCTGGCAATTGAAATGCTAGAAGATGCTTATGAAAAGGCTGGTAGCAGCAATGCATACTGTGGATTGACAGCCAAACCATCTGTCAAAGGCTGTGAATGGATATTATATCCAACAGCAAGAGCATCAATCAAGCCAAACTGCTTAGTGTTGTGGTAACTGCACTTATTGAAGCGATGGTGAGTAATCCATCATCTCTTTGACTTGAAACTTGCAGATGGAAGGGAAAAGCAAGGATAACTCAGCAAATAATCTGAAATTATACTTGAGAACACTATAACTAATAAAGAGTCTGAACAAGTGACGAGGGGAAGGAAAAGAATAAGTATATAATCCAAAAATAAATATCGTAAATGAAAGAAAGAATTAGCGGTGATTATCATATCATCATCAGAATAATCATAGATCAACATCCATATACAAACATTTGATTTATAAATGGTTGCTCTTATACCATTGACTATTTCCGGTATCTATCTTCAACTTTTGAAGCTATTTCTCACCATAACGAACAGTGCACCATTTTCCGTAGAAGTAAAACACAAAATGAGGTTGCATTTAATGATATGTTTTCCTTGGAAGAAAGCTAATAATCAGATTCTAAAGGGAATTGGATGTATACTTGAAGGTACAATTTTCAAAGAGAAGGCACAGGCACGTTGTGTTCAATAATACAATTCTCTGTTGTCTGATTCAATTACATTTTAGTGATCAGGAGTAGCAGGAAAGAAACATTACTGCAGGATGCTGTCAGCCTAGGCATGTCCGCCTCAGCATTCACCATCCTTTTCATTATCCGTCACCCCAGAATACCTATTTGTGGCTCTTATTATGCCAACCAATGAAAATGGGGTCTATCAAAAACTGCTTGGAGATGCAATAGATTTCTCACTCACATGATGAGCAAGTGTTTGGTCTTCCAATGAGCTGCCCAAAAATGTAAAACACAGATGTTTTTCAACAAAATTGAATTCAATGGGTCATGCAATATTCACAGTAACTATTTTTAACCTGCGGTGAGAGATAGAGTTGATGATTAAGCAGTCTTTTTGGACTTTGTTTCAAAAATGTATGTTTCGTTCCTTTATCACTTCAATTATCATTTAATGGCAAGACTGCAAAGGATTCAGTTGTCAGAAGCAAATACTCCAGACCAGTTTTCAAATTCAAAATACTGCTGGCTATGGGTTTGAAAAAGGTCAAGATCATAATTGGCTTAGCTATTGATCTCAATGTCTCTGGGGATTGCTGTGAAGAGTCCATGAATATGGCATTGGCTGGCTTGCTGACATTTGTTTTCACATTTAGCAGTGGTGCTTTCAAATCCTATAGTATCAGGCGGTGTAGAGAATCTGAGCCAATTGTTTAGAAAAATAACCATGAAAGGATCTAACTAAATTAATCCAGAATCTTTGACCTATGGATTCTGTTCTAGGAATACCATATGGTGTTTGATAAAACGATGCATGGTGTAGTTTAAGGAATCCTCTCATGCTTTTCTGTTGGTTTCAAGATTCTTAAGATAAACTGGGATTGTTTATTTATTTATTTATTTATTTTTTCTCAATTCCAAGACTTTATTCGACACAACAAATGATACAACAGATCAAGTCATAAACAAAAGAAATTACATTATATCAAGTGTCATTATAATACAACATTACAATCATTGTTCACAATACTCTCAACCCCACGCGGTGACCAGCGCCCACGGAAGACTCCAAAGTCCCCGTGGACACCGCGTGTTCCCTCTCCAGGGACACACGTGCACGGACGTAGGCCTGAAAGAGGGGCAGGCAGCCGACTCTAGCCTGACCATCGACCGCCTGCTGCCTGGACCCGCGTATGGCCATCTTGGCCAGGCCCAGGAGCAAACCGACAGGTAGGTCCCACCCTCCCACTTGGCTCTCCCCACACCCTGCCTTGTGTCCAAACACAAGAATCGTGGGACTAAAATGCAACCAGAACTTTAGGAACAACCCCTTCTGTTATTGGTACAGGGGCAGTAGCCTCTCACACTCCATAGAAACGTGGAACATGGTCTCTTCCTCGCCACAGAAAATACAGGCAGCGGACGAGCCCGTGAACCAACTCAAAAGTTTGTTACGTGCCACCGCTCTGTGCAGCACTCTCCACCCCAGGTCCCCAATGTAAAGGGGGACAACTCCCTTGTAGAGGGACCCCCACTGGGGACCTTCCCCGCCTTCAGGTGGTAACACCGTCCGCCATGATGTGTCAGTACGGGAAACGAAGACAAGGAGGTGCCATCTAGGGGGGTTCTCTATATACATATACCTCCGCAGAGTCCTGAGGCGGAGAGCCGCCACCTGGGTACGCACGCATACCAAGGACTGGCCGCCCTCCTCTAACGGGAGACTCAGGACCGCTGCGGAAACCCAGTGCTTCCCATTTCCCCAAAAGAAGTCCACCAGTTTCTTCTGTAAAGCATTTACAAAAATGGGAGGCGGGACAATAGCCAGCCAGTACCAGCCGGTACAGGGGAGCTAAGCTCAACACGCGATGAGATAAGTCCCTCGGAGGGCCTCTGAGACGAAAGGACATCCCCCCACACAGAGGACACCGCTCCAGAGGGGTCTACCCTATCACCTAATCTTGTAGTACCCTCGGGAGATACCTGAAGTGGAGGCTCAACCTCCAACCCAGAAGATGTCAGTTCCTGACCTCCAACCACATCAGTGGTGGAAGGTCTGGAAAAATACACCCCCCTAACTTTGGACCCACATCCTTGCTCTTCCTCACCAGGCCCAATCCTCCTTTTTGTCCCACTAGCATGCGGCGGTGTGGTGACCTCCATAAGAAAAGGGTCTTCCTCCTCCACACTACCCCCAGCCACTTTACCACCCGCATGTTTTACCTTCCCTACCCCCGTCAGAGCCACCTCAGCTCCTCGCTGGGCCACGGCAGTTGCACTCTGGACCTCACTAGAGCTGAGAGGCACCCCTTGGGTGATCTCCGCACTTGGCTGTTGCACACCCGCCTGCTTCTGACTCGCTTGGGTGTTCTTTTTCTGCTTTTTCTTCTTCTTCTTCTGCTGCTCCCATTTCTCTCCCCCCTCACCCTGTGTCTCACCTTCAGCCACCACCACAGGTTCAGGATGTAGGGGACAGGGGCCCTCGCTGCCCCGGGTCCCCAAGGTGGAAATTGCTGACCCAGAAGGGCTATCTCTGCCGCCCCGGATCACCGAGGCAGAGCCGGCAGCCCCTGCCAGGTCAGCGATTCCACCCCGCCCCTCCGAGACATGACGAGCAACCCCTGATGGGCCAGCAGTGCATTCCTGGGCCGCTGCGCTAGAAGTTCTAGCAGCGACCCCGTGATTAGGACATTCCCTATGGAGATGTCCATAACCACCGCACGCATGACACCGTGCCTTTCCCCAACTCCAACGCATGGTTCTAGGGAGACCCCTACACTCCACCTCGAAGCTCCCCTCATCGCCTTCCCCCTCCCCCACCTTCACAAACACCCTCCTCTTGAAACTGAGAATCCCTTTTTCCTCCGGGTCCCCCCCAGGGTGCATGAGCCTAAAGCACTTAGACCGCACCTCCCCAATCTGAGACAGGTACGGAATGAGTGTCGCATCCGGAATACATGTAGGGCAACTCCACAGGAGAACTGGTCTCACCCTGGACACCCATGGGTCCACCTGTATATGGACTCCCCCCCCCCCCCCCCCCCCCCCCCCCCCCCCCCCCCCCCCCCCCCCCCCCCATCCCCCCCCCACAGACCCCCCCCCCACTGCCCATAACACCCCCATCTGGGGCTGGGGAAATAACACCCGACCCCCCCCCCCCCCCCCCCCAGTGGAATCCCCCCACCCCCCCCAGAATCCCTGGTTAGGATTGAAATGAAAAACCTCCCCCAGCCCTGAAACCCCCCCCCCCCTAACACCCCCCACTGAAATCCCTCACACTGAAATCCCCCTCTCCACGCTGTGGCCACATCCTCCCGGGTCTTCAATATCATCTCAACCTTTCCCCTTTCGAGCTCGGAAGAGACAATCGCCCCCCTCCCAAGAAGGGCATTCATAGCCTTCGTAATTACTCCCCTGGACATCTGGGGCCCAGTTTGAACCGAGATACTAAAACTGTCCCAGTCCAAGTCAACATGAGGCTCATATTCAGATGGCCTCGCTTCCGCTGCTGATGTCACTGCCCCGCCATTGCCATCCAGACAGAGGCACAAACCAGCTCCCGGCACCCCGGCAGCTCAGCAAAATAATTCCCAGGGACAGTCAGTCACAGTCCAAAGCAATCCTCCAAAAACAAGTCCTCCAGCTGAAGAAGAAAAATTCCCAGCTCATCCACATCCGAAAGCAGCTCACCCTGTCTTGCCGAACGCAAAAGCACCTTCTTCACATTAAGCCAGGCAGCCACATTGTGCAAAATGACTTTAGGGCAGAGAAACAGTGCCAAAACACGACAAAGGCACCAAAAAACTTCAAACCCTTGATATCCAGGCACTCTTGGCAGTCCGCCAATGACAACTGCTCCCTGCTCTCTCGACAATGTAGAGACGTCCAGGGATTTTCACACTTATGGAGGAACTTTTAAAGCAATGGAAAGTTTCAACAGTCCAACAATAAGTTAAACTATGGAGCCCCTCTGCCTCTGTTCCTTTCCCATCGACAGAATCCTTGAAAGGCTGCTTAAAACTTCTCAGCCACTGGAGCTGAGAAAGACACAGCCTCTCTCTCTTTTATTTATTTTTATTTTTTTATTTTGCACTTACAACAACTTTATTCAACACATCAAATAATACAACAGATCATGTCATACACAAAACAAACTTACATTATATCAAGTGTCATTATAGTACAACATTACAATCATTATTCACAATCATCTCAACCCCACGCGGTGACCAGCGCACAGCCTCTCTCTCTCTCTCTCTCTCTCTCTCTCTCTCTCCTCTCTCTCTCTCTCTTTTCACTCTCTCACTATCCCCCCCTCTCTCTCTCTCTCTATCTCTCTCTCCCTCCCTCTCTCTCTCTCTATCTCTCACTCTCTCTCTCTCTCTCCCTCTCTCCTCTCTCTCTCTCCCTCTCTCTCTCTCTCTCTCTCTCTCTCTCTCTCTCTCTCTCTCTCTCTGTCGTACATTATGTGTGAACACTTAATTCTCAGCTGAAGTGGGCAATTTGGAGATGGACACTTGATGGGTCAGGATTGTAAGAATAATATATTTATATAAACAGTTCCCAGAATCATATGCTGGAGATGAATAGATACTACAGTTCAGAATCCTTCCAAACATCATGGTTTTCATGGTACATGGTACATGGGTAATGATGCAACTGGAAACGTATCTGCTTTTAGACTGCCCTGAGTATATGACTCTTTGGTAGATTCATTTGAAGTTGGTATTAAATAACAAATACAAGGTTTTGTATGTCAGCATTCAATGATCAAATAGACTAGAGGAACACATTTTGTGTTGTTTTTTTTTATGGTGACTATCAAGATGCAGTCAGTAAATATACACACACTCAAAAAGGGGAGCATGCCCTGAAGTAAGCCATAGCAAAAGTTGAGAGATTCCCTTTCATTGCTGACAGCCAGGTAGCCATTAATATTTCACCTATAGCCTTTATCACTTATTCTATCCATCTGCCAATACCCCCCACCCCTTACCTGTATCTATCTATTACATCTATCTAATACTTTTAACTCCCCTCCCATTCCCCACTAACCTTCCTGTCCTGGGCCTCCTCCGCTGTCAGAGTGAGGCCCAGTGTAAATTGGAGGAACAGCATCTCATATTTTGCCTGGGCAGCTTACAACCCAGTGGCATGAATATTGACTTCAAGTAACCCTTGTTTTCCCTCTCTCTCCATTACTCCCCCATCCTAGGTCTCCGATCAGTCTGACAGTCCTCCATATTACATTTTATCTTTGTATGCTTTGTTGTCAACTTCCCTAGCTAACAATGATCTATTCTATGTTTTCCTTGAACTTCGTCCCCTTTGATCTCTCGGTTTCACACCTTACTCTTTCATATCTCTGTGTCTCCCTTTCCCCTGACTCTCAGTCTGAAGAAGGGACTCAACCCGAAACATCACCCATTCCTTCTATCCAGAGATGCTGCCTGTCCCGCTGAGTGACTCCAGCATTTTGTGTCTATCACTTGTCACATTTTTCTTCTCTTTTCCAGCGTTCTCCCCTACTCCTATCAGTCTGAAGATAGGATGTCAGTCCCTGGATGCTGTTCCTCTAGCACTTTGTGTTTTGATCAAGATTCCAGCATCTGCAGTTTTTTGTGCAGAGTGAAGGAAGCTGGCAAGGGGAGCAGATTTATACTACCCATGCCTTGTAACTCAGAAGAAATTTGAAGATGAATGGGAAGTGGGAGGTGAAAAGAATGGCAACAAATGAACATGCCACCATCTTCAATGATCTATGTGACGCCACTGGCCATGAACACAGCAGTGGCCTCCTCAAAGATGGTCAACAATTTCTCTCCCAGATTACTTGGACAATGAATTTCTGCTTAAGCCTATGGGCAGCCATTTATCCCTCTTTCTCAAGCAAGAGAGAGGAAATGTTAGTGAGCAAGGTGCCATATGTTTGGGTTGATGTGGCTGACACAGTTAAATAACTGGCAGTGTAACAGGAGCTACAGTGGAACATATAAAATTATAAAAGGACTGGACAAGCTAGATGCACAAAAAATGTTCCCAATGTTGGGCGAGTCCAGAACCAGGGGCCACAGTCTTAGAATAAAAGGGGGGCCATTTAAGGCTGAGGTGAGAAAAAAACTTTTTCACCCAGAGAGTTGTGAATTTTTGGAATTCCCTGCCACAGAGAGCAGTGGAGGCCAAATCACTGGATGGATATAAGAGAGAGTTAGATAGAGCTCTAGGGGCTAAGGGAATCAAGGGATATGGGGAGAAGGCAGGCATGGGTTATTGATTGGGGACGATCAGCCATGATCGCAATGAATAGAGGTGCTCGCTCGAAGAGCCGAATGGCCTCCTCCTGCACCTATTTTCAATGTTTCTAAGTTTCTATGAGCTGCAAGACGTGGATGCGAATCTGGTAACTGCGGAGGGTATGAAGAGGTAGGTGGACGTCAGGTAGCAGGCTGACATAGAGAATATCTCAGGGTTACAGAGGTGTTGGGAATGAATAACATGCGTCCAGAAGTAAAGTTGTTGAAAAATGGGAATTGATAATATCTTTGCTAAACTTCACTTCACACTTGCGCACATAAATTTTATGGAACATCCATTTCCTCTATTTCATCTCCAGCAGACACCAACAGTGTGACCACCTCCCACTGCTGTTTCAAAGGATATTAAAGAGGTCAAGGTTAAAATATCAGGCCTACTTCATGTGTTGTTATATTCTTCTGTGGACTTTGATGTGTTCCTTTGACAGCATCTGAAGCTACTTCTGAAACTCAGTGTGACTGCCCTCTAACATGTTCCCTGACTACATCCAGCAAGATCCTCAAACTCAGGGAATGACTTTAAACAGAGACTGAAAGTATCGTGAACCTATGCTTTAAGAGCCATAGACATTGATTCAATCAGCTACCAGCTGATAGAAGTTATAGTCCATGAATATGGGCAAAGCCATTAACACAGGGGTTGGTGCTGGCCTGCCACTGCAATGTAATAGTGGGACAAGGTTACAAATGTGTTTGAATCCCTAACTAGGTCGAATTATATGAGTTTTGATGCAAGTTTTCCCATGCTATTTGATATCTCACCCAATGTCATAGCAAAGACGACTGTTACTATAACAAATAGAGTCTGCGAATATTACCCTGCATTCTCATTTGCTAGCTAACTTTAGGTGCAGAATCAAACATTCTTGCTAATCAACTGACACCATTGTACAACATCCGCTTTAACCAGAATGTGCTATTATCATTTCACAGCTTGAAGAGGAATAAGGGAACAAAAAGCAAGAGCCAAAAAAAGACTTGATATGACAGCTGTATCCTTGACTATCACTTCTCCTAGGTAAGATGAAGCTTAGTGGTTTGCAAAATCCTGCTCATTTCACAGAACTGTAAATACAGCACTTAAGTTTTCTCATATATATTTATTCCTGAGTAATACCAGGCCTTTGTTGGTCTATTTCTTGATGCTCAGTCTGAAGAAGGGTCTCGACCCAAAATGTAACCCATTCCTTCTCCCCAGAGATGCTGCCTGTCCCGCTGAATTACTTCAGCATTTAGTGTCTATCAAATTCTTGATTCCTCTCTTAAGAAGCTTTACTGGTCAGTAACATTTGTGAAAGTTGAATGATGCACCAAATAACACATTATTGATTGCAGGTGGTGTTATTTAGTAATAAATACATGAGAGCTGCAAATGGAGAGAAAGAGGGCGGAGGCGTTTATGCTGAAGCTGATGTACTAGCTGGTAGTAGCTGTGTGAAAATGTTGATTTGCTGCACTTACCAGTTTATCAGGTTCACTATATAACACGTGTGAGCTACTTATCAGCAGAGCTCGTGCCTTTTCTTTCAAATACATTTGAAATTGTTAAGTGACCGCTCAGTTTGTTATTATACCTTTCTCCTTTCACATTTAACCTAAACCTTCAAGTTTTTGATTCCCCCTACTGTTGGTTCCTAACATACTTCTTTAGTTGGGAATAGGGTGATTTCACGAAAGGTCACTGGAGCGTAGATCCGCACCCACGTGACCGAAAATCTCAAGTGGAGGACATGCTAGACATCCGGTACATGTTAGTGGATGGCAAAACATGCACTTTCCCACCCGTTAAAAACATAGAAAACAGCCAGGTTTTGATCTGCAATTTATTGTGCCGGTCGGGGTGACCATGAGGCACAGCTACCTAGATTTACAGTAAAAAAAAAGATAGAAACTAAGGTAAATTAAAGAGGGAGCTGAAGGTGCCAATCCAGCGGAAGTGAACAGTGGACATTTGCCATGGAGATTTAAAGGTCCAAAATATCGGGAATTATCACGTTTGCTCGCTGAATTTCATCAAAAGTAAGGCATTATTGACATTCACGTGGGTGCGGATCTACGCTCCAGCGACCTTTCGTGAAATCACCCTATTCCCAACTAAAGAAGTATGTTAGGAACCAACAGTAGGGGGAATCAAAAACTTGAAGGTTTAGGTTAAATGTGAAAGGAGAAAGGTATAATAACAAACTGAGGGGCCACTTTTTCATATCAAGTGTGGTGGGTATATGAGGTGAACTGCTGGAGGAAAGTAAGGCAAGTACATTAACAACATGTAGAAGACATTTGGACAAATATTGGATAGAAAAAGTTAAGCGTGATGTGGGCCAAACTGGGGCGAACGGGACTAGCTTAACTGGGGTGTCTTGATTGGCATGGCGAGTTGATCCTATGACTGTTTCCGTGCTCTATGACTGTGATTATTGCCATTTTAGATGCCTAAAATTTTGGAAGAACAGATGAAGTTTAGAATTAAATTAAATCTGAAGAATGCATGCTCTTCTGAGATGCTGCCTGACCTGCTGAATTACTTCAGTACTTTGTTTCCTTTCATGTATTAACCAGCATCTGTAGTTCTTTGTTTAAGCCAGGCATAGAAACAGAGTTATTTTTAAATTGATGAAGCACAGTGGTGCAGCTGGTATAGATGCTGTCTCACAATGCCAGAATTTACCCATTCTCCTTGTGATCACGTGTGTTTTCTTCGGGTACTCTAGTTTCCTCCCACATCGCACAAGCGTGTGGGTTCACAGCCTAATTGGTCTCTATAAATTGTTCCTAGAGTGAATGGAGGGATGAGAAAGTAGGATAACAGAACCAGTGTAGGCCCTGGTTCTATGCTGTATCTCTAAACTATTTAAATATATTAAATTAAACTCTGATAAATGTATAATCATTCTATTATGGAAGAGTGTCTATTACCCATCTGTTACTAATTCCAGGGTTACTTTAATATATTCTCTCTCTGGAGATATATGTGTAGTTTAGCTGTGGGTCCAATTTATTCTCCAGGTCGGAGTTGAAATGTGCCATAACCAAGCTCCCGAAACAGTTCTTCACCATGGATGTTAGCCACCGGGCAGTAGTCATTGAGACATGTCACCTTACTCTTCTTGGGCACCCGTATTATTGATGTTTTTTTGAAGCAGATGTTGACAAAAACTCAGAAATTGGAAATTCAGAGCCATCACACCTCAAAACATTTAGTACTGTGCCACAATGACGTTATTGGCATTTCCCTTTTCAGAATAATACATTTATGAAACCGATGATATCTTTTGTCATTATATTCTCATTATATTATCTCATATTTGTCTCATTATAATTTTATTTGGCCCTGCTAATCCTTGCAGTCCTGTGTCATGGATGACCATAGATTTTTCTTTACTTCGTGGGATTCTATAATTTGCAAAATAATACAATTCTGAGTGCTAATGCAGAGGCTGCCCTTATGTCTTTAGACTTTAGGCTTTAGAGACACAGTGCAGAAACAGGCCCTTTGGCTCACTGAGTCCACACTGCCCAGCGATCACCCCATATACTACATTATCCTACACACTAAGGACATTTTTTACAATTTTACCCAAGCCAATTAACCTACACACCTGCACATCTTTGGAGTGTGGGAGAAAACTGAACACCCCGAGAAAAACCACGCAGGTCACGGGGTGAACTGTCCAGACAGCACCCATAATCAGGTTTGAACCTGGGTCACTGGTGCTGAAAGTCAGCAACTCTACCGCTGCACCACTGTGCCACCCCAAATGTGCCTTCACAGTCTAGCCTGGCCAATCTAAGAAGTTTGAATGCTTGCTAGTGAAGTGGAATTCATTTCATCATCATTTGTTCGGAAGCTCAAAAGTTCCAGTCAGAACTGATGGGTTAAATTTCTTTGATATTTTGAGAAACATTTCCAATTGTTGTATCTTTAGCAAAATTGAAACCATTTGAGTCATCATGAGTTAATTTTTAATTTTATAATGTACCAGTGAATCTTTACTCCCTTTTACAGAATTGAGCCTTACTTAAAGTATAATGACCAACTGCGATGCTTGTCATTAATTAGTATCACCGTCGAGGAGATGTGGCTAAAGCTGATTGAAAAGATTGGATAAATATTTGTAATAAGGAAGTTACTGGACCGTAGGAATAAAGTACTATGGTTAATTTGATTGCCTTAACAAAGAGTGAAGAGGAACTCAATGAACCAAGCCAGATATAAAATTCCATGGCCTAGATTATTGAATGGTGCATTAATAGGGCAATGAGACATAAGCCTGAGCAGTGGGGACTGACACTATAAACTTCAGCGGCATATAAGGACAATTGTTGGACAAATTGTTGGACAAACTTGTGTAAAAAAAAGCTTTTCCTCCACATGCTCCATCATCATGCATTGCCCATGGGAATGTAGTAAGTCCAGATCTGGGTCATGTAAGCGGGAAGGGGATATGAGGGAATGGATGGGGTTGGTAGGATCATTGCAGCAGTCAGGAACAGATCAGTATATTGAGGCTTAAGTGGGATTAATCTTAGCAGTAGGGAAAGACAGGATTATGGTTGGCTGCTATGTATTTGTGACAAGGCTAATGTAAAGGTGTTGCAGCTAGCTGGCTATTACTTGTGGAATTGTAGCAGATGTCAGCTTCCATGATAATGGTGTTGCAGGATTAGGAGTGTGGATGTGGATCAGTAGTCAGCAAGAAAACATTGAATGGAGTTTCATCAGAAGATTAGTAGTTGGACCAGCAGAATGGCTACTTGGGGTTAGTCAGGTTGACACATTGATGGGGGTTGATCTGTAGATTGGCAGGTGGGAGAGAGAGGGTGAGCATGGCAGAAGAAGTGGTTTAATTACAGAGCCAGCAGATTGGTAATGCATGATCAGGTTGGCCTTAAGGAAAGGTTGTAGTGGCTACATTTTTATTATAGTCATAAAGTGATACAGCATGGAAACAGGCCCTTCAACCCAACTTGCCCAAACTGGCCAACATGTCCCAACTACACTAGTCCCACCTGCGTGAATTTGGCCCAAATCCTTCCAAACCTGTCCTATCCAAGTACCTGTCTAACTGTTTCTTAAACATTGCAATAGTCCCTGCCTCAACTACCTCCTCTGGCAGCTCAGTCCACACATGCACAACCCTTTGTGTGAAAAAGTTACTCCTCTGATTCCTATTAAATCTTTTCCCCTTCACCTTAAACTTATGTCCTCTGGTCCTTGATTCATCTACTCTGGGCAAGAGACTCTGCACATCTACCTGATCTATTCCTCTCATGATTTTATACACCTCTATAAGATCACCCCTCATCCCACTGTGCTCCAAGCCTACTCCATCTCTCCCTCTAGCTCAGACCCTTGAGTCCTGGCGACATCTGCATAAATCTTATCTGTACCCTTTCCAGTATCGATTGGAGTTTAGAGGTGAGGGGGGGAATTGATTGAAACATGTAAAATCCTGAGTGGTTTTGACCAGATGAATATGGAAAGGGTATTTCTTCTTGTGGGAGAATTGAGAGATGAGGTGCTGTTTATGTTTTGTAGAGGGTTCTGAGTATTTGGAACTCTCTTCATGAAAGGGGAATGGAAGCAATGTTTTTGAGTATTTTAAAGACATAGATAAATCCTTGATATGCAAGGGAAGATAATAGATCACTGCACATAGAGCCATAGAGTCATACAGCATGGCATCAGGTCCTTTGGCCTAATGTGTCTCTGCTGAATTCCCTCAGTCAAGTTCCTTGACGATACCATTACAAATGATCTGTTGTGGACAAACTGCATTAATATGACAGACAAGAAGGCACATCAATGCCTCTACTTCCTCAGAAGACAGAAGGAATTCAACATATCTCCAGTAACTTTTACAAACTTCTACAGATGCACCAGAGAAAGCAATCTGTTGGGGGTTGCCGTGGCATCTGCCATTGCATCAATGGATCACAGGAAATTGCAGAGTTGTAGATGTAGCCTAGTCCATCCATAGACCAGATATCCCACCATTGACTCCATCCACACTCAGAAAAACAGCCAACATAATCAAAGACTTGTCCGGTCCCAATCATTCCTTCTTCTCTCTGCTCCCATCCAACAATAGTTACAGAAGCTTGAAAGAGTGCACCACCAGAGTTAGGATCATGTTTCTTCCCCATTGTTATCAAGCTTCTGAACACTAGAGTACTGTCAGGTTCACCTCTACCCCATTGCGGACATTGGACATGGTCTAGCGAATTGATGCTCGACAATGCTGAGAACTATATTCTGCATACTGTATCTTCTCCTTTCCTCTATCTAAATATGAAAGGAATTTGTTTTAATATTCTTGTGAATTTTCAGATAATATCAATGTGTAGCATAAACTGCTTGCAGATTTTTACCCACTGATGGCAAAATTAAAATATTCTAACATGGTGCAATGATTTTGAATATTTTATGTGTCCACGTCAATACTGCAGCATTCATTTGGATGGTATTATTATCATTACTTAACACTGAATACAAATGCAAAACTAAACATACTTGGTTGGCCTGAATTAAATTAAGAGTGTGAGGAATGAAAAATTCAATAATTAATTGTCAAAAACTCCAGGCATTTTACTGTGCGGATTGAATTTAAATTCCTAGCTCCAGGTCGCTATTAATTTGAATTAAAGTTTATTTTGGTAAAAAAAGAATGTCACCAAATTACAATGCAAGACCCACACGTGGCATTGGCACATACATGGTAATTTGTGCTCTCCCTACCATCAGAATCACAATAAGCCACAGGGAGAACAGTTATAATAATTATAGCATGCTGCTTCATCCAGGCAAAATAAAGAGTTTTTTGCTTGGAAACCACAGGATGCATGTAATTTTATAGACCCAGACTTTTACCAAGAAATGTAATTTTAATCCAAATGGAGTAAAAGCCACTCCAGGCATGGACAATTCAGATATCGATATGTCATCTTATCACATTTATTTGAACATCCCGACGACGCCAATTACTTTTTGCAGAAGGTTCAACAAATGTTGATTAGCTTGATAAATGTGACAGCTAATTTGTTCACAGTAAGGATCACAAACTGCATCCTGTTCTGTGGTTTTGCTAGAGGATAACATCTCACTCAATACCTACTCTTTTAATAATGTACTGACATGTACATTCACCTGAAACAGCTCATCCAAAGAGCAGTACCTTCAATAATGGCACATTAATGCAGAGTGCGCCACAGGGAAGGACTTAAACCTACGAACTCATGACTCAAACAGGAATATTTAACAAAGTCAAAACAGCCTTCATGTGATTTTACTTGGAGGATAATGCAAAAAGATTGGATTCTGCTCATGCCACAAATAACTCTGACCAAAGGCCAAAACATCTTCAAATAAAACTGAAGATGTTGGAAATCGGAAAATAAATCAGAAATTGAAAACTCCTGGAATTGCTCAGCTGGGCAGGCAACATCTGCAGAAGAAGAAATGATTGATGATTCGGGTCCTCGACCTTTCATCATAACTGGGAATGGAAAAAAATAAATTGGTTTTCAATAGCGGAAAAGGTTACGGAGGATGAGTAGAACATAAGGAATATCTCCGATAGGGTGGGACCAAAATAATGCCACAGGTGACCAGTTCAGATGTCAACAGAAATTGGAGCATTAAATATTAAATCTGGGAGGTTGCTCTCAGTTAGAATGGAATACGAGGTGCTGTTCCTCGATTTTGTGTTGAACCTTATTATATGCAAAAGGCTACTGACAAAAAAGTCAGAGTGAGAGCAGGATGTAAACTAAAGAGGGCAAAAGCGACAAGCTTAGAGTCTGATTTCTGCAAAATGATATCACAATCTAAGTTTGGTTTCCCCTTTAAAAAGGAAACCACATTGTGAACATTGAATGCAGTGCAGGTAGTTCTTATAGAGCTGTATTAAATCACAAGAGGAACAAATAGGGTTAATGCAGAGAGGGTAGGGGAATCGAGAACCAGATAATGCAATTTTCAGTCAAGAGTGGCAAGCTTATTTTTCTTTCTTACCCCAGAGGTTGGTTAGTATAAGTAATGAACTGCCAGAAGAGGTAGCTGAAGCAAATACGCTCACAGCATTTAATAGACACTTCGACAGTAGGAAAGGTTTAAAGAGATACTAGACTAAATGGGACCTGTTGGGTCCCAGTCGCACGGGAGGTCTGTTCCCCCAATGCAACCCATTCCCCAATGCAATATTCCACCACTCACCCATTCCCCCAATGCAATATTCCACCACTCTTACATAGCGCCTAACTGCGCAGGCATGGCTCATTTCTCCTCATCCCCCAGCACTTCCTCCCCCTCCTCTTCATGTGTGGGAGGGGAGGGAAGGGGGGTGTGGGGTGGAAGGGTAGAAGGGGAGTGTGGTTTTGTGTGGGCAGGGGGTGGAAGAGTTTGGGAGAGCATGGTGTGGGGGGATGGGGGTGTGGCGGGATGTGGGGGAGGCCAGTCTGTGGCGTGGGGGTGTGGAGTGGGAGGGGAGCTGTGTATGTGTTGCATCTCTTGTTGAATCCTGCAGCCGGGGGATGGAGGAGCGTTCAGGCAGGAGCTGTCGGGCCCGGTGGGGGAGGGGGGAGTGTTCTGCACCCGGAGGAGGGGGACGGCTTCAGGTGGAGCCTGTCGAGGGCCAGTGGGGGAGAGGGGAGCGATGACGTGGCCTACCGCTATAGGACACCCCCCTCCGCTCGGCCCCCGACAGCCCCCTCCTGAAGCCGTCCCACATCCCCACTGCAGGACACTCCCTACCAGGCACGTGATGTCAGGATAGGCAAGGTAGGCACTGCCTACCCTGACTAAAATTATAAAATGGTAATTACTAAATATAAATAGTAAAGGCATGGGAGAATTATGCCTGTCTAAGATATCGATTCTCCGTGCCTTTCATCCGCAGCACTTGCAACACGCAAAGCTCTGTGCAGCCCTCGTGCCGTCAGCGCTCCTTCAAGCCGTCAATTTCTCTCTGGCGGCACAGCCATTCCCGCCCATTAGATTCCCATTGTGATGTTGAACACACAATTGTTACTGCGCAGACACAGCTGACGGGCATGGCAAGTGGAAAAGGGATTTATTAAAGCGTAAAATGGGAATAACTTAAAATATAACACCAATTTAAATGTTAAATATGAGATTTCTTCAGTTCATTCTTTCTTGTTGTGTTTCTGGTTGCATTCTGCAGCCGGGGGGGTGGGGGGCGGCTTCAGATGGGGGCTGTCGGGGGCCAGTGGGAAGGGAGGGGGAGCGCTGCTGTGGCCTTCCGCTGCCTACCCCTGCTGCTGCTATGGCGACTGCTGCCATGGCCTATGGCTGCCTACCGCTGCGTGGCCTAACGCTGCCGCCCCCACAGGCTTCAGACGGGGTTGGTAGGGGGGAGCATCCTGCATCGGGGGATGGGGATGGCTTCGGGGGGGGTTGTGGGGTGGGGTGGGGGGGGAGATTGCATCCTGCAGCTGCGGGAGGGGGAGAGCTTCAGGCAGGTGCCAGAGTAGGGGACTTTCCGGAGGGCTCATTCAGGTGTTGTG